>NC_088317.1:6006109-6306414 GCF_910592395.1 Lineus longissimus
GGTGATTTAGATTTACGGAAGTTATTTAAAATCAAAAGCAAAGCAACTTTTTTCGTCACCTGGTACATGTCAAAATTTTATTAACTCGTTTTTTAACAACCGGACCAAGAAGATTGACAGCCTATGGGGTAGCCTCGTTTCCGACATCACAACTGCGCATAATTATAATTATTATCGGAATAATCCCGTATGCATATCGAGAGGTTGATGATGGGACAAGCCTGGGCAATAATCGCGATAAAGTTCCTGTAAAAAGATGTTTGGGCCTACATTTTACATTTTCTCGGGCAGTGAAAATGAACCTTCTCATTTCCTGTTTATAAGTCCGTCGAAGATCAGCAAGCTAGACTCTGCTTGCTGAACATGTGGACGATAGGGCCTGCGACAAAGTTTCATTCAGAAACTTTCGTATGACCTGATGATGCATCAAATGCTTTCTAACCGTTTGCCAATTTTTTATATTCGCCACGGCTACAAACAGTGTACATGTATAAAAAAAACTGAAGAAAGATCTTAACTCAGAATTTCAAAAGACTCTTATCGAGATTGAAACGCTTGGGGCGGTTGGGGACGACGACGGGAGGTGTGATTGAGAGGTGATCCTTCAAATATAACTGTGGAATTTACAGTCATGCCAGTGCGTATGTGACACACCAGCTGAAAACACGCGCACAGCAAAATTATGATCGGATTTTGTTTATAATTCTGCAAAGATTAATCAATGGATCACAAAATTACGTTCATGCAGAGTCATTCAATTAAACTCTGGTTCATGTATATGCTGTCAGTTGTTGAATGGTTTCGTCTGGATCGGGCATAAGGTTAACACTCGTTGTGTCATTTCACAACACAGCGGGCATTAACCCTTGACTGATCTACAGATGATTTGTTTGGTCGCCATTTGTTCCAAATTAATGACGTCTAATTAACCACTACATGTATCATGATGAAATAGCTGAGTAGATCTACGGTCATTATGCCTTCTACCAATTAACTTTTTCCCTTTAGTTTCCTTTACACTGTGCAAAATGGAAAAAGTAAAACGGGAGAAGTCTAAATGGGACAACTTCGGCACAGCCGTTATTGGTCTACTCGACAGATTTTCCTTAAATCCCTTGCGCCTTAACGCAGTCATAAACATGGCCACGGCACTGTCCTTTGCCTAACCCGCACGGATGTATCAAGGACCCTGTCGACCTGACCATGTTCAGCCACTAACCAGGGCCCACACTGGATATATTCCTTTAATGGAACGGGGCAATTCCAATTTTACTCTAGGTTCTTGTTTCCAATTGTTGAGTCGACCTTGGAAAATCTGGCTCATCCAACAATATGTTTTCTTTTTTATCCCCATCGACGACATGATCTCTCAGCGCAATTGTCCCGTTCCGGCCTTACGGTTTGTCAACAGTGTCGAGTGTAACATATTCCATCACTAACAGTGGATAATCTACAACGCTTTATGTGCATACTGGAACAGTCTTTTATTTTGTACGGCGGTAGGCATGTTGGTCAATGTCAACCAAAAAAAGGAAACAACCAAGTATGATAATTTACCTATCGAAAAAAACGGAGGTTTGGTGTCAAGCTAATAATAGCTCTATAGCTCGTCTACAGAGATTTTGTTGTGCGACAAACAATACTGGGATCGACTGAACCGTGCTGCCATCTTAATCCCTGGTGTCAAACCGAGTGACCTGAGCGATCCATCCGCCCAATTGATTAACTGCCAACGTTTGCGTTCTAGCCAACACCGGGATGTTCGTCTTATCACAAGTTGGCAGTTGTTAATCAACGGCCAACGTTTGCGTTCTAGCCAACACCGGGATGTTCGTCTAATCACAAGTTGGCAGTTGGTAACTGTGCATTAAGACGGCCAATAGATGGCAATGAACAGGTGACCGACTGTCGACTTATGATCAGGGATATCTGGGTTCTGATACCAAGGCTTCGAGGTACAATTTGAAACTAGATTCCTGCTCGACCTGAAATAATATTTATAGATGGCGTCGTTCCATGACTGCCAAAACTGGCCACCAGTTTCCCTCGCCTACTTGCGCCTATGATTCTTCAAGTTGATCACATGTTCTTGGAGCGGCATACGGGATGGTAAAAATACCTCTGTCATCGTTATCGATCCATCGCGAATTATTTGCTTTATATACAAACTACGAATTCAACGTACAAGTGTACGTTGACTTGGCTGCATATTGACTCGTTGAGGGCACTCATCCACGCGGATGACTTCAACAAGAGGCAATCCCAGAATAAGGTGTTGCCTCGCCTCCGGGGGAGGGCTTTCTAATTTTGAATGCATATTGCACGTTGTACCTTGGATGGGGAGTTGTTAGACTTATCAGGGTTATAACTTCATGTTTTGTATGTAACTTTTCTCAATTTTGATGATATGTAATGTTTCATGTATAATTATGTTATCTTCTATCAAGGAGGTTTTCAATAAATAGAGAAATAAATAAAAATTGCCTGTAGGCTGCGGGTCGATTGTGTCCGATCGACCTATAATTGGTTGACGTGTGCTGTTTATTTCACTCGCCTGTGATGACATGGTATGATGAAAGTCTATGTTGGAAGAGCGAATAAGCTTCGATCTGGTTGGATTGGAGCAGGATTGGTTATACTTGCCTACGCTATCCTGTTCATGAACGAACAAAACAAAGCAGGTACATGTTAAGCCGAAGCGCTCAGACATAATAATGGCAACCAATCATGTACACGTATCTGGCACACGAAGTCACGCGAGCACGTCCCAAACAAATGACTGAAATGACGACAAACCGCTGTAAGCTTATAACGGCGAATTCCTAAAAAGTATGAATAATGATCTAATCACCACTTCAATACACGGTTCATGGTAAAAAAACCATTACCCTCAAGACGCCAGATGTGTGTCTGAAGCAGTTTTATTGTACCCAAAAATGATCTTTGTTTTCACTACATCTAGTCCAAAGAAAATGGATGCATTTTCACCTTTGACGGTAACTTAAGAGTGTTTCAGCCACGCCACCCAAATCATTTTTACCTAGATGGTGGCCGCCAGCAATACCCTTAACCGATGATCTTCCATTATGGCACTTACCTTTATCACGCTAATACGGCATCCATCCGGCAAATAAATCCGATTCCTTTGACAGTGATAGATATCTGGTACTGAGTGCAAACAACAATGCTTCTTCTTCATATTAAAAATGAAGGACACCGATCTCCTTGACAGGCAGAGCAACCCGCAAACTATCCTTGACTTGACTTGCAATGGCTTATCGTAGAGGTCGCGGTCATAAGATTTAACCCCCGCATCGAAAAACTCCATCGCGTTCTCGTTAGGACTTTCTGCTTTCAGCTCGCAGGGGAGTTTGATCTCACCGAGCCAATTGTTTGTTATGCATTCGATCATTTTTGGGTTTTTTCCGTGAAATTACGAGTAATTATTTTTCTCCTGTACCATTATGACATGTGGATATTGTCGATCGAATTGGATCATGATGCAGTACCATTCTGACTAATAAAGGATCATCGGCCTGTAAGACGAACATTTCTGGCCTTTCATGGAAGCACTTGAGCATATGCGTACGAACGCAATAGTCGACAGCCAATTTCACTCACACATAAGTATCTGTGAAGGCATCCTGAAAAAAGGAAATGGTGTATACTATAATACAATAATACAATAAGGCAGATGCAATTGAAGAAATGATCACCTGTAGTCATTATGGCCTGTGGTGGTGATAAAGAAGTGAATGAAATACTTTTCTCTACATGCCGATCCACCGTCGTTGTGCGTATATCCATCCTTCACCACCGATAATTCCCTCCTGATCGGCCGTCAGAAGAGCTGTTACTTTATCGGTAGTCTCCCTGCATTCTCTTCCATGTAGCGACAACACTAACATTACACTCACTCGTGGTTGTCGCAAGAGACACGCACTGAAAGCCATCATAATGGAAGACCAGGTGTTCAATGAGTAATGGTTCAGGGGATGCTGACCTGACCCAAATGCAGAGTGCATGTTGTATAGAAGAAGGGTAACCTGATCCTGAGGTTGGCACTATCAATGCAGGCCGTCATTCAAATACTTTGTGTCGAGCAATTTGATTGGCCGCCCGTTTATGATGGTGCGTCCGACGGCTTTCCTGGCCCTTGATGTCGGTGGTGAAAGGAGGAGACTTTAGGACTGTATTCACCGCCGATAAGTCGGCATGCTACTGTACGCAACCATTTTACAGGCGACTGGAGTTATTTTAAGTATTGCCTCCTTTACATGATCGAATATTCTTTGAAATTGTGAGGTTTTTGAAGCCCAATATTTCCAACCTGTACGCCTACTTCATTTGCCAAAAATTATCATCTCCAATAACTGATAAAGTATTTTTTTACTTAACTGCGAGTATACATGTACTATCTTGTAAGCCAATTATTGGACTCGGTTTTTTCCCTTTTTTTATTAAGGGGTTCATACACCGATCGTTCAGATTTTATAATTACTGTTGGGCAGCTATATCAATTTTCTATTTGTTACGTCAAGTGACGCCACCAGTCAGCCATTGATAATGCTTGCCACATGCATGCGTTCTCGTGCGCTATTCGTATATTATTGGTCATGTTGGTGTCGGTATCAATTTTCCCGATCGCTGCATGTTAATAAAGCGTATGTGTTTACTCTGGCCTATGAGAATATTACAAGACAGGTGTTCTCTAAATCATTCCAAATCTGGGAATAATGGCAAATTTCTCTTCAGCCGGTGTGGAGTTGGCGTGTGTCATCTGTTTTGGTATGATGATCACGATATTGAAAGCAAACAAAAAGGCTTGTGGTGACACTGCCTGATTAAGCGCTGCAAATACTTTGTTAACCTAAATTTCTGGCCTGACTGCCCCGACTGCCAACGAAATGAGGCTAACAATAACAGATCGATGGATCGAAGTGGCCAAGATTTCATTATCTTACTTTGCCTTATCGTCGCGCATCTTGTTGATCCAAGAGCCTTAGAATCATGTACATAGGCTATTTCAGCAGGAAGGCTGCCGTTGTCTATTGCATCATCATCTAATATACTACATCAGCTGAACAGTAATCAATATCCGCGTCGATTTCATTCAAACTTTTGCATTGTCTTCGTTGACAAATGCCTCATTCATTACGAAGCCATTGTTGCAAAAAAGAACCACATGTTTTTTCCAATTGTTGAATGGTATTCAGTCCGTACAAGTCATTGTTTGGTGGGCCATGGGTTTCATTAGTGAGGTTTTGCAACCACCACGTTAGGCCCTACGACGACGTTTATCTATTGTGTGAGTTCACCCGAACAATAGACAAACGTTGTCGTAGGGCCTGACCGGGTGGTTGCAAAACCTCACTATTACAGAACCACGTGTGCCTTGTTTATGAGGGAGTTTTGATATACTCGCACGCCTAACGTCCACTGTAGTAAGCGAGTGTATGTGTACATTAGAGGTAAGCCCACGACGGGAGTAAGTTTCTTAAGGCCATGACTTGATTGACCAGCAGCGCCATTCTTGCTATTCACATTCAAATACTGGCGTAAAAATTACCCCATTACGGGCCTAGATATGTGTAAAGATCTGGCTAGAAGCTATGCGTGCGAAACTCCAGCTTCACTTGGTTTAACGCCATTAGTCTCGTCAACTGACGTCGTACCACCAGGAGGCATATCTCACCAGATTATGCTGATAAAGGGAAAGCAATCTACAAAGCAATGGTCTTTTGGACTGGATATTGATATAGAACTGCCACTCATTCATATGTGTGATGTGCAATGATCCAGAAATTACATTTTGATCGAATTTATGAAGACACCATAGGCCTATAACATAGATAACAATGTACAAACATCAACACGGTAAGTGGCAGGGTTATCGTCTGTATTCTTTGTTTAGACTTATCATGCTTATTGTGAATATATTATTGAAAAGTTCTTTTCAAGCGCAGCTTACCTAATTTAACTTCACCCTTTATATTTTAAAATGTCTTCGACCCATTAGGCGGCCGGTTTACCTGGGTATAGCAGTCGGTAACGTCGCTTTATCCATGTTATTCCGATAGGAATTCACTACTAGCAGCTAGGTGACAGGTAGCTCTAAATCGATCACGTTCGTTCTTTCAAAAATTTATAACTCACTTTTAGAACTTCCTAATATGTAAATACATACTTGATATAAATTTCTACGAAAAAAACAACGATCAGTGAAATGCCAATTTAAATGAAACGAGGGAGACACTAAATTATTTCCTTTCGTGATTATTTGGACATGTTCGCATGCTGTTGTAATAAACGCCGTTCGTGTGCATTGTATTTTCTTGGTGCAGGTGTAATTAAATAAAAACTTCTTTAGTGTAGTCATATTATGCACACGAGAAACTTGGCTTTTATATTATTTGTATATCAGTCTACACAACGACGTTGTTTAAAGTTATATTCAATGCGTATATTTACACAATATCATCGCATCGAAACTCAGATTATATTTTCAAATTTCTGAACGAATTTTAATAGTTGGTATTTAAAGGCAGCACATATATTTAATGTGATAACACAGGCTGCTATTTTAGCTGAGTATAAACCAACAGGGAAAAGGCACGGAACGGTGAATCTTGTAGGCTGCATATTCTACATTGCCAATATGACCAATCCTCATAGAGGAGGCGCTTAATTGATCGACATGTCATTCCAACATCATGTGGACGTGCGTTATGTAATGTGTTCTTGGTGCTAACCCCGCTAACCCTTACCACGCAATCCTGGTGTCCTAATAAGTCGGGCCGCAAGTACTATTTTCCAATTGCACTATTTTGTTGTTAATTAAGCCAATCAGGACAATCCCATGCCGTAATTGCCGGCCATAAACTGCGAATGTAGGTACATTGTAATAAAGGCACTGGAAAAAAAGGCACTGGAAAAAAGGTACGGAAAAAAAGGTACTAGGTAAAAAGGGCACTGGAAAAAAGGCACTGGAAAAAAAGGCACTAGGAAAAAAAGGCACTAGGAAAAAAAGGCACTGGAAAAAAAGGCACTGGAAAAAAGGCATCAGGTAAAAAAGGCACTGGGTAAAAAAGGCACTGGAAAAAAAGGCACCAGGAAAAATGCCACCAGAAAAAAAACGGAATAGCCTATTTTCAGTACCCTCCGACCAGAAAAACTAGCTTGGATAGGCAGGGAATCCTTATAAAAAATGATACAAAGATCATCCGATTTGGTCGAGTAGTTTAATCAAATTAGATTCAGGGTTCCCTCACCAATAACCTATTTCTACAAGATACAATAGTTTATCACAAGAGTGTCAAAAAGTAAGCGACGACGCTAAGACATGATGACATGAAATCACCCCCGGAGCTCACCCATGTGAACTAAAACGGGTTGGGGCAGGTTTGCAGGTTTTTACCTAGAGAAAAAAACTAACAAAAAAACACATACACATATAGAAATGCACGGGGGGGGCACCTCATATGAATTTTGGGCCGAGGTGAATTTTTCACCTAGAGATTTCCTGGTGCCTTTTTTTCCAGTGCCTTTTTTACCTAGTATAGTGATTTCCTAGTGCCTTTTTTTCCAGTGCTTTTTTCCTATTCCCTTTTTTCCTAGTGCCTTTTTTCCTGTGCCTTTTTTTCCAGTGCCTTTTTTACCTGGTGCCTTTTTTTCCGTACCTTTTTTCCAGTGCCTTTTTTTCCAGTGCCTTTATTACCGTCTACCATAAACTGGGGCCTTATTCACCAACTTCACGCATGCTACTTGCGTGCCCGCAAGTGGCTTGCGTGCACGCAAGTCGGATTCATAAAGCAGGCGCAAATTACGAGCACGCAATTCTTTACGCATCTCCCCCCCCCCCCCGCAGCTTGCGGATCTGAAATATCTCCCGCAAATCAGATGAGTGCACGCAAAATGGCTGTCGCATTGCTGCTCGAAGACGAAAACAGGAAGGCTTTACGCCGAAATCGCATCATTAGGGACCGTATTCATCCTTTGGAATTGTACGATGACGTAGACATGATCAAACGATATCGCATGCCACGACATGTGTTGCTTGAAGTGGTGGACATGATAGGGAATGACTTAGACCATCCCACACGGCGAAACCATGCGATTCCTCCCACGTTACAAGTACTGTGTGCATTGCGATACTTTGCCAATGGAAACTTTCAGTATGTGAGTGGTGACCTCTGTGGCATTTCTCAGAGCTCGGTTTCCCGTATAATTCTGAGGGTAGCAACTGCCCTCACTGCAGTCGCTCCAAACGTCATTAGTGAGGTTTCGCAACCACCCGGTTAGGCCCTTCGACGACGTTTGTCTATTGTTCAGGTAAACTCACACAATAGATAAACGTCGTCGTAGGGCCTAAACGGGTGGTTGCGAAACCTCACTATTACCTTCCCTAGACATCCAGATAGACTACAAGCCATTAAAGAAGGCTTCTATAGTCCGCGTCGTCGCATTCCTAATGTGATCGGTTGTGTTGATGGAAGTCTTGTGCCCATCGTGACACCATCATTACATGAAGATGCGTATGTTTCAAGAAAGCATTCTCATGCAATAAACGTTCAGGGCATATGTGATAGTGACATGAAGTTCACAAATTTGGTAGCCCGATGGCCTGGGGCTACTCATGATGCATTTATCTGGAATAATTGTCACCTTAGCACACGTTTTGAGCATGGAGAATTTCCCGTTGGCCAGCTGCTCGGAGACCGTGCATATCCGCTGCGCCCTTGGCTTCTTACCCCTATCCAGCACCCTAGAGACGAAGCGGAAAGGAGTTATAACAGGAATCACAGAAGGACTCGACAGAAGATTGAAGGGATATTTGGTAGATGGAAAATGAGGTGGTTATGCCTTCACCGAAATGGTAAAACTTTCCGTCATTCTAATTTTTCTTACTAGTTTGAATATGTTTCTGTCCAAAGGATGTCCCAATAAAATGTCCAAATGTGATGGTGAATCCATTAGCTTTTGGACATTTTATTGGGTAACCCTGTAGTTTAGGCGCAAGCAATTAAACAGATCTTCGTGCAAATGCTCAACTGCGACGTAAATTTTCATCAGTTTATTATTAAGTTTCACTTATGAGTGTCGAAGGTGATCACTAGGTTTTTACCAGCTAATCTTTCTGCAGCTATACAAAAAGTACTTTTGAACAGTATATTTTTTTAACAAAGGTGTTGAGAGCATATGCGTCATCTTCACCAAATTAACCGATACGGTTTGTGCCCGAACTAACAATCTTCGACAAAAATGCAGTTTTCTTTATTTCTTATTTCAGGTGGAGCTCCAACACTGAGACCAGAGAGATACTTAAAAGTCATTACTGCTACAGCTGTTTTGCAAACATATGTGAGGAAAATGGTGTGCCCCTTCAGCCTAATGCACCCCCAAATGTGGACGACAACCCAGACAATGACTTGAACCCTCCTCTTCCGAATAACCCAAACGATGGTGAAATAATAAGAAATGGGATAATCAGAAACCACTTTGCAAATTAAGGTCGAATAGCATGATACTGATGTATTTATACAGGGTGTCTCAGAAAGTTGGTCGGGTTCAACAGTTTCACATATTTATTTCTTATCTTCATTCGACAAATCATTTCAGTAAAGTGCAAATTTACTATTATATCGTTTGTGCATTAAACTGAAAAAAGTTTTCATATTCCCCATTCGGTTCCCCCACTTTATAACTCCCTAGGCGTAAATTTTCGATTTTTCCTAAATACATCACCGGCAAACTTTCTGGGACACCCCGTATAAGCATGATAATTCTTCATTAAGAAGTAATCATTAAATCGCCTTTGAACCTTCAAACTTTCAAATACCGTAAAACTGTGCCTTATGGGGGCTAGTTTGCCACATGCAGATAACAAAATCGCGTCCATTTAAAAAGAAGTTATTCCATCAACAGTACTTTATTTTATGTTCTAATCAATGAGTTTAATCAAAAATAATACTGTTGATAGAATAACCATTTAAAAAAAACTACGCAATGTCTTTCATGTTCATCTTGTTTTTGTCACCAAGTAGCCCCCAAAAAGGCAAAGTTTTAATATTTCCAACACAAGTTAGTGATGAAACACGAAACTAGTTTAAGTTCGCATTTACTTTAATTAACTGTATGTACTAGAATAACTATTATAGCTGACACAGTTGAAAGCTGGGAAATTTATTGGTGTCGTGTACATCTACAGTTAGAAAGATGATAAGTTAGTGAAATCGTCTGATGTGGTACATGTATGGCTAACAGCAGGGCGTTTCACTCTGTGCTCATCGGTGGAATGACGAGTTGCCGCGTCGCGTTCTTGTTGCCAGCGTGCCTCGTCAATACCGAGTCGTCTCATCTCTACGTCAAGACGTCGTTCCTCCAACTGGAGTCGTTTTTTCTCGACATCCAACCGCTCCTTTTCAATTGCGAGCAATTGCTCCGATACTACTGTAGTACCAGCATGACCAGTGGTTCTTTTGTTTCTGGCGGATGTTGATGGGATGGGAGACGGAGTTCTCTGTCTTTTGGATGTAGCCGTAGATGTCGACCGTGGCCTATGACTTTGAGCCAATAAGTCATAATCGTCTTCGGTAACCGCCGTGTGAAGGCCATTTTGTGTTTAAACTTTCCCGCCTAAATATTTGTTCAAAAGTTTTATTTATACATGTTGACCTCTAATTTGCATAGGTCATTTGGGGGTTCCTTTTCCTTTCTTGCCAATGGAGGTCTGGGACCAAGACCAGTTATCTTGGTTTCAGTGTTTTTATCTGTCCGCATCTGTATCTTGGATGTTACTATTTGTGTTCATTTTCATTGTAATCGTAAAGTGGGATTCAGGGACGAGCTAGGGAGTCTAATTTGTCTTGTAAGTAAACATTTTTGTTGTCTTTGAGACCATTTTTTCAGTCCATGCTGTGGAGATCCACATGTGCTGGTTATTTTCCCCATGCATAGGGTGTACAATATGTACTATATAGTATTATTTCATCATTATGTGTTTGTCTTTATTGATCATTTAACATGTAATACCATTATGTCCTCCTGTTTTGAGTTGTGTCATGCTTGGTTGGTTTTATAATTGCCGTTATTGAATGTTTTGAAGAATCTTATCTTTGGTTTGACTTGAGTGCAGTTTTAGTTGGCATTGGGCCTACACTTATTTATATTATAGTATACTGTCTCTGTCTTATTCTATTGAGCATTGGGCTCCAGCTGATTCTGTCACTTCATTTATACTGTAGTTTATTGCCTATTTGGGACACATTGTGAGGAATTGGGTTTTTGTCTGGTATTTTCATTGTCGTGATTGCATTTGATTGTATTTTCTTTGCATATTTTTGTGCTACTGTTTTGTACTGATGTCTACTTCTTGATTTCAGTAAACCGTTTCATTTACAACAATGTGTTCGGTTGTTCGTTTTTGAGACGTGTTCTACACTTGACCCCAGGCTCCCACATGGTTTAAAGACAAATTATTGGAGGTGACAAGATCGACGGATGAAGATACAAGCCATGATCGAGCAGCAAGCTGACGGAGCAGAACCTTGTTAGGAGGAACTGGTACTTCACGTTTGTTACTACGGTGATACGTCAATACGAGTTAGGATACGTTACGTCACGCTTTATCAGGATTACGTCATTACGTTAGTTTCGCTGGGTTTACATCGAGGAACGTTATTTCGTTAAGTCAATTTCGTGTTGTCTAGTACGGCTGGTCAGGATTCATAAGCACTTGGAGACGATGTCAGTGGGGCTCGTTTAGGTTACATAATAGCGTTGATAAGCCTACGTCTTTGTGTACATTCCGTTTGTGTGTTGTGTTCAGATCTCCCTTTAACGAAATGCCCCATACAGAAAGGCCCAATCGTTGGGGTGAGCGTGAGCGTAGGCCTACTCAAAAGGCCCTTGAAAGCCAGTTACAAGCCTTACAGGGTTCCAGAAGGGCCTCTGTCAGAAAGCAGGCAAAGGCTATGTTTGCTCAGGCAAAGAGTCCTGAGCCAGAAGTCGATCAGGATGTCGAAGAGGACGAGTTAGGTGACGAAGAAGTTAGCGCAGAGGAATCTGAACTCAGTGTGAGAAGTTTGTCGGACATCAACAAGACGTTGCAAATTGAGGCTTTGAAGGTGAAAGCTGAGGCTGAGCGTGTAAAACAAGCAATCGCGGCAGAGGAGTTCAAGCTTGCTCAGGTAGCAGAGGAGAGGGCATTTGAGCTTCAACAGAAAAAGGAGTTAATCGATTTGGAGACCCAAGTGAAAATCTCCACTGTCAAAGCAGAACTGTTGGCTGGACTTGAGAACTCTGGTAAAAAGCCTGTCAGCGTTAGGCCCAAACCCAATTTGCCCGTTTCTGAATCTGAAGATGATGTCAGCAGTGATCATAGGGGATCCTACTTGGAGTATTTAGATAAAGGTTTTGCACGTAAACCTAAGGTGCAAGTTCCTGACGTGTCTGATGATGAGTCAATTGGTTCGCGAATGTCAGAAGCCATGGAGGCCTTTCAGGACATTATCAGAAGGCAGAATGACATTACTGAGTCGCTAGTGAAACAAAATTTGAAAACAACTTTGCCAGCACGAACAATTCCTGTCTTCCCAGGCGATCCAATGCAGTTCAGGTTGTTTGTTAGAGCTTTTGAGTATGGCGTTATCGACAAGACTGATAGTCCCAAGGATCATATTTACTACCTTGAGCAATACACTTCTGGAGAGCCTCAAGAGTTGGTGAGAAGTTGCATCCACATGGATCCTGCAAAGGGCTACAAGAGGGCTATGGAGCTCTTAAAGTTGAACTTTGGGGATGAGTACCGCATTTCGACTGCCTATGTTGAGAAAGCGATGAAATGGCCGAGCATCAAGGCAGAGGATGCGGCAGGGATCAAGAAGTATGCCTTGTTTTTGCTGGGTTGTCTGAATACAATGAAGGACATAGAGTACATGAGGCAACTTGACCACCCCAAAAACCTCCAGGAGCTGAGTTCCAAACTTCCGTTCAAAATGAGGGCTCAATGGAGAAGCCGTGCTCTTGACATTTCAGACAAGAACAAAAGAGCCAAATTTGAGGACTTTGTCACTTTTGTTGACAGGCAATCACGTTTGCTTAACGAACCAGTATTTGGGTCAATCGTTGACAGTAAACCGGTTTCCCAGGAGAAACCCAAGCCGAGATATGGAAAACCTGCTTCAGCAAAGACTAGCTTTGCAACCGCTTGTAGTGCAGTGAGGCCAAGTTCTGATCAACATAGGAACAATGTCAACAATGTGGGCAAGTCAGATAGTGTTAAATCATGCCTGTACTGCAAGGGTACTCATGGCTTGGACGTTTGCAGACGTTTACAGCACACGCCAAACAATGATAGGATCCGCTTTCTAAGAGCGCAGAAGTTGTGTTTTGGCTGCTTGATGAGCGATGGTCATGTGAGCAAAAACTGTACCAACAGGCTTCAATGTGAGGTGTGTTCAGGATCACATCCAACCTGCTTGCATAGGTCACAGAAAGTGGACACCGCAGCACAGGAGTTGAGGAACTGTTGCACGTCCGGGCTCATTTCAGGATACGCTATGCCGGTTGTGCCCGTATTGGTGAAGTCAGTAAGCGTTGACAAGGCAATAAAGAATTACGCCCTTCTCGACACAGGAAGTTCGGCTACATTCTGTTCTGAGACACTGATGGAACGACTGAATCTTCGAGGATCTAAGGTAAAAATCAACATCTCTACGATGTCCGATAAGTCTAAGCCATCGACCGGATACCTGCTGAAGGGATTTGAAGTTAGCGGCCTTGATACTGGTGTGTTCACTGAGCTACCTGAAGTGTTTACTCAGTCCGAGTTACCCGTGAGTAAGGATGACATTCCTAAGCAAGAGGACATTGATAGATGGCCGTATCTCAGTAAAGTTAAGATTCCAGAGATTGATGCAGACGTTGATTTGCTGATAGGTTCGAATGCGCCAAAGGCTATGGAGCCTTATGAGATTGTACAAAGCCAGGACAGTGGTCCCTACGCCATTAGGACTCTATTGGGCTGGTCAGTCAATGGTCCCGTGAAACCTGGCAAGACACGAAGTGAGTTGAGTAGCTTTCGTGTTTCTGTGAACAAAGTGAGTGTTTTGGAGAGACAGCTACACCAGTACTTCAATCAGGACTTTAGTGAGCATTTAGCAGATGACGAGAAAGAGTTATCTCAGGATGATCGGCGATTTCTGGACATTGTCAAAAGTACAGTGTACATGGAGGAAGGTCATTATGTTCTTGGCCTGCCCTTCAAGCGTGATTCTGTTATCATGCCAAACAACAGATCTCAAGCAGAACAGCGTGCAGCTACATTGGCAAAAAAGTTTGCCAGGAATAGTGAGTTTCATACGGAGTACAAGGCCTTTATGGACAATGTGTTGACAAAGGGATATGCTCGAGAAGTGCCGACTGAGCAGTTGAATCGTTGCGATGGTAAAACATGGTACCTACCACATCACGGAGTGTACCATCCGAAGAAGAAGAAGCTGCGTGTTGTGTTCGAATGTGCGGCAAGATTTGGCGGGACATCTCTTAATGATCAACTCCTACAGGGGCCAAACCTCACTAACACTCTTGTTGGTACACTTCTGAGATTCAGACAGGACAATGTTGCAGTCATGGGTGACGTGGAGTCAATGTTCTATCAGGTTCGCGTGCCCCCTGAACAAGCTAGCTTCTTGAGATTCTTGTACTGGAAAGATGGAGACACATCCGGTCCGCTCATTGAATACCAGATGATGGTGCATTTGTTCGGTGCCTCATCTTCACCAAGTTGCGCCAATTTTGCCCTCAGGCAAACCGCTTTGGACAACCAACACCTGTATGAGAAGGATGTCACAGACACTCTACTAAAACACATGTACGTCGATGACTGTCTTCGAAACCAGCCCAGTGATGCCAGTGCCATCCCTTTGGTGGCTAATGTGGTGGAGCTTTGCGCCAAGGGTGGATTTAGACTCACACAATGGACTAGTAATAGTAGACCTGTCGTTGAGTCAGTTCCAGCTAAAGACAGGGCCAAAGGCATGAAGGACATCGATTTGGATAAGGACAATTTGCCCCTTGAGAGGGCACTAGGGGTCCAATGGGATCCAGAGTCAGACAAGTTTGGCTTTAAGACGATAGACAAAGATAAGCCGCCAACGCGCCGTGGTATCTTATCTGTGACAAGCTCAGTGTATGATCCGATCGGCTTTCTTTCACCGTTCATTCTGAAAGCTAAGTTGATTCTGCAGGACTTATGCCGCCTTGGAATAGATTGGGACGATGATATCCCTTAGGAGCATATGGCTAAGTGGCAGAGATGGTTGTCAGATTTACCTAAGGTTTCAAACTTCAAGACAGACAGGTGTGTCAAACCGAAGGACTTTAACAATGTAGTTTCTTCCCAGTTGGTTCACTTCAGTGACAGTAGTGAAGCTGGATATGGGGTAGTGTCTTACCTCAGACTGGTGAATGGCGATGGAAGGATCCACTGCTGCTTGCTACTTAGCAAATCTCGTGTTGCACCGCTCAAACATATCTCAATTCCAAGAATGGAATTGACAGCAGCCACTGTAGCTGTTCGTGTTGATAAAATGCTAAGAAAGGAGTTAGACTTAACCCTCGACAAGTCAATCTTCTTCACTGACAGTACCGCTGCCATCAAGTACATTAGGAACAAGGGTACCAGGTTCAAAACATTTGTTGCCAATCGACTAGAAATCATCCATGATGGATCTGATGCTTCCCAGTGGTGTTACATTGACACAAAATGTAATCCAGCAGATCATGCTTCGAGAGGCCTGTGGGCAGACGCCTTCTTGAACTGTAGTTCTTGGTCCAATGGTCCAGAGTTTCTGTGGAAACCTATGGAGGAATGGCCGACTTACCCCAGCGTCATAGCCAACCTTGTTGGAGCAAACAACGTGGATGATCTTGAGATCAAGTGTGCTGCAGTTGGTGCAGTTAGTTCAGTTGACATAGAGGATAGTGCGTCTGAAACTGTAAGAAAGCTGATAAATCACTACTCATCTTGGAGTGGGCTGAAGAGAGGCGTAGCGCTGATACTTAGGGTGCGTGGAGAGCTTCTGCGCCGCAGCAGAGTTCGTAAACAGAACTTAGATGTTCAGAGGCATGATGTGACTTGCAGTCCGCTGACTGTTGACGACTTGAGAAAAGCTGAGAAAGCCATTCTAGTTTTCTCTCAACGCGAGACATTTTGTGAGGAAATCAAATGTCTTGAGGAAGGATCAGGAAATGTTGTGAAAAGAGCCAGTACATTGTACCAACTTGATCCATTCCTAGAGGATAGTCTGGTCAGAGTTGGAGGTCGGTTGAGTAATTCAGCTATGCCAAGGAAAGCAAAACATCCAGTGATTTTGCCTAAAAACTGTCATGTTTCTCAGCCGAAACTCCAGGACATCCATAGAAACTTACTGCATAGTGGTAGAAATCATATGATAGCGAAACTCAGGCAGAGATTTTGGATTACTAATGCCAATTCAGCTGCCAGAAAGGTGATTTCAGACTGTGTTACTTGCAGGAGACATCGATCAAAGGTGATTGAACAGAAAATGGCAGACTTGCCGCAGGGCAGGTTAATTCCTGACGAACCGCCATTCTCTCGGACTGGAGTTGATTACTTTGGTCCAATCGAGGTCAAAAGAGGTCGTAGTACGGTAAAGCGCTATGGTGTGTTGTTCACATGTTTGACTGTCAGAGCTGTACACCTTGAATTGGCAGACAGTTTAGACACGGACTCTTGTATCAATGCGATTCGAAGATTCATTGCCCGTAGACGTCAAGTTGTAAAGCTGTGCTCGGATAATGGCACTAACTTTGTTGCATCTGAAAAGGAACTAAAGTTAGCATTTCGCAGTATTGACCAGAGTAGGATCCAGCAAATGCTGGCGAAGCAAGGCATTGTGTGGGAGTTCAACACTCCCTATGCTCCTCACCAAGGAGGCATTTGGGAGCGCCAGGTTCAAACTGTGAAACGGAAGTTGAAGGTTATTTTGAAGGAACAATCTCTGAGTGACGAGGGACTGCGTACTTTGCTTTGTGAAGTTGAGGCAGTGGTTAATGACCGACCACTCACTAGAGCATCAAGTGACCCTAGTGATTTGGAAGTTCTTACTCCAAATCATCTGTTGTTGTTGAAGTCACAACCGTACTTGCCTGTTGGAACATTTGATAAGAATGACCTGTACACAAGGCGTAGATGGAGACAGGTCCAATTTCTGGCTGACTTGTTTTGGAAGAGATGGATCCAGGAATACCTTCCCCTTCTCCAAACAAGGCAGAAATGGCTCACTCCCAGGAGGAACGTGGTTCCTGGAGACATTTGTTTGATTGTGGATCAGAGTTCCCCGCGAGGTGCTTGGCCAATGGCCAAGATTGTTGAGACTTTTCCTGACAAAAGGGGTTTTGTCAGACGTGTAAGGTTGCGAACAGCAACTGGAACTGTACTGGATAGACCTGTCCACAAACTGTGTCTGTTACTAGAAATGGATGAACCTCAGCAAGACTAAACTGTTTGTCATAGTCACATGAACTGTGTGCCAGTGTGTGTACCGAGGACAATCTCAATTATTCTAGTTATTCTAGTTTGTGTGTTTGTTATAATCCGGTGTTTATCTAACATTTTTACATTGCAATTTATTCAATATATTTGCCAATGGACAGTATTGGACTAAATATATCTTGTGTCACAAATTTTCAGTGCCAAATCCTGGAAAGTTTGGTTTTTGACACCATGTCGAGTAGACATTCATTCTTAGGATAGGAACTAAGTTCAACGTTTAGAACTGGTCTAGTTTAGTGTGTTTCATTTGTGTATTTTGATCTATTTGAAAGCGAGTTATGCTGGCCTTCTATTTGATATTTGGTTTTGTAACTGAGTCGTTGTCGTTGTTAACTTGGTCAATTAGGGGCCGGGCGTGTGAAGGCCATTTTGTGTTTAAACTTTCCCGCCTAAATATTTGTTCAAAAGTTTTATTTATACATGTTGACCTCTAATTTGCATAGGTCATTTGGGGGTTCCTTTTCCTTTCTTGCCAATGGAGGTCTGGGACCAAGACCAGTTATCTTGGTTTCAGTGTTTTTATCTGTCCGCATCTGTATCTTGGATGTTACTATTTGTGTTCATTTTCATTGTAATCGTAAAGTGGGATTCAGGGACGAGCTAGGGAGTCTAATTTGTCTTGTGAGTAAACATTTTTGTTGTCTTTGAGACCATTTTTTCAGTCCATGCTGTGGAGATCCACATGTGCTGGTTATTTTCCCCATGCATAGGGTGTACAATATGTACTATATAGTATTATTTCATCATTATGTGTTTGTCTTTATTGATCATTTAACATGTAATACCATTATGTCCTCCTGTTTTGAGTTGTGTCATGCTTGGTTGGTTTTATAATTGCCGTTATTGAATGTTTTGAAGAATCTTATCTTTGGTTTGACTTGAGTGCAGTTTTACTTGGCATTGGGCCTACACTTATTTATATTATAGTACAAGCCCTTCGGCGATAATGGCTCACTGTGAGAAATGATTGCTGTAATGTTGTCAATGTGTACAGGGACTGGACCAATTGGTTCACTTACTGAATCCAAGATGGCGGACCGCCAGACTAAAATGCGAGTACTAATTGAAGAGCTTAGAAGTATAATCAGGCTAAGGCACATTTTAAACCCTATATTTGGAGAAAAATGCAAAAATATGAAAAAAATCTTCACATTCCCTGGAAACACGCAAGTGATGATTTCTAGATATCGCTGAATCATTAAGAGGCACAGATTATATGTGTTGAAAGCATTTGCTTCTTTAAGGGTATAAATACTGCAAAATGTGCATAAACCAAGAAGGGTTGTTACAACTAGTTACACTACGGACTTAGTGATAAGGCCTCGTCCCATCGCCCTTACCGGCCACTACGACAAGTCAATACTCTTGCTGATGATTCGTCATTATTGGTCGTCGCAAAAACAACGAATTGACACAGATATCAAAGAAAAAACCAAAATGGCGGGAGTGTCGGAGAATGAGAAGCGTACTGCAATTTTTTCCGCATCAATTTTGAAGTACGTGGATAATGAGGCGTTGGGGAGTTCGTTCAAGAGCCATATAACTTTTGCATACCAGGGTTATGAAACTGCCGGCTTGTTAGAAAAATGTCGGCGGATTAGATGGTCTTCGTTTTCGGACATTTTTTTGTTGGTTGGCACGAACGATTGTTGTAGTCGTTCCAGTGCAAGTGGACATGGTGGAGCCAGTGCTAGTGGGCCAGGTTACTCTACCAGTGAAATATGCAGGCGTATTGATGTAAGTTTTATCTGTTATAGTGGTGACTTCTCGCTACGTTAATTGCAAAATACATGTACATGATAATGATGAGTTTACATAAGCAATCTAATCTTTGTTTAAAAATAGTGAAATACATTGAAAAGACTTCACCACGTACACGAAGGAGTGCAGGGAGTTTTCATATCCATCGCTGTTGGGAAGAGAAGGCAAATAAGCCTGACCAAAGCCTGGGGCCAAATTGGTTGCCTTGGATGAGCCGTCATCAGTGAATTCACCTTTTTCATTACAGATTGTTAAATTATTCACAGACATACTTGTGGGTAGGCCTAATCCAGAAGAAACATACCGCAAGCCTTTCCTCCGGGTTTTTCCTACAGCCTTCTAGCACAGATAATTCACTTATTTTTCAATATATTGCAATGAAACTTGCAAAATATGTTTTAAATAACCTAATAATAATGTCAAGAAAATATAATTTTGATAACTTTGAAACCTGGTGGACGCTGGTGGACGCTGTTTAGGATGTCCGGCCTATACGTATACGTTGACTTCAGAATTCACCGGCCATCCGCATCAGGCTGCAAGTGCAACTCTGTCAGTCAGTGTCACCCAAACCAGGTCATACCAATGCTGCCAGCGATTCACAGACAACTAATTGACACTTCGATGAGTATTTCCATCACCTCGACATCTGAAAACTTACTGATTTTGTACGGAAAGCAAGCAGTGAACGATGTAAACATTAATGGATGACGGTAATTACGGTGATTACCTCGTTCCGAATGCTCACCATAAGCTTAGTTGCATACAGTCATACACCTGCAATACTTCATCGATCCCAGGTTGATTATCGGCTAATGTAGCATATCATTATCACACCCCCGGATCAAACCTTACTAATCAAACCTGAAACTATCGAACTGGCACGATATTCGTTCTTTTCTTTAAATATTTGTCGATGGAATCAAATGGAATCAAATGGAATCAAATGGAATAAATTGTTTGTGGCCGATTTGCACTACTCACACGCTTCCAAAAAATCAACATTTTGCGAATGTACTCGATTTGTTGGAACATAGTAAGCTCGTCCCCTTGTACGAATGTACGTACATATGACCATAAAAAATCAATATGACTAACACCCTGGAAAAGGGGCGTGGCAAAATTACATGGAAAAACGAAAAAAACAGATATATACGATGGTTTGTTGTCCAAAATCACTTCACGAGTCACACCTATGATGCCAAACACAGCCAATGATGCCGATTGCGCCCGAATCGGTCAGCCCTTATGGACAAACGAGGTTATCGCAAAATGAGGTTAAAAAACCCATGCAACTTTAATGGTCACTATAGACAGTGAGCCAATACTGTCTCTGTCTTATTCTATTGAGCATTGGGCTCCAGCTGATTCTGTCACTTCATTTATACTGTAGTTTATTGCCTATTTGGGACACATTGTGAGGAATTGGGTTTTTGTCTGGTATTTTCATTGTCGTGATTGCGTTTGATTGTATTTTCTTTGCATATTTTTGTGCTACTGTTTTGTACTGATGTCTACTTCTTGATTTCAGTAAACCGTTTTATTTACAACAATGTGTTCGGATATTCGTTTTTGAGACGTGTTCTACACTTGACCCCCGGCTCCCACACGCCGAGTCAAACATGTCCTGTAAAAAATGCATTTTATGTTCAGTTTTGATAAAGCCTCTATAATCCGGACTATGCCCAAGTGTTCTTGTTGTGGAAGCATTTTCATGTTATTTGCTTGTTCTATTGAGTTTAATCAAAAATAAAGTGTTTTGATTGTTGTTTATAAATGTTGAACTTCTTTCCTTCTTTTTCTAATTTACTGTATCATCGGCTTTAGAAAAAGGAGAGTAAACAATACAAAAAGTTCGCCTAAAGTTTGCCTTTCATCACACGCAATGAGTTCTTTATTGGGTGGGATGAATAAAGACTAGTAAATGCTTTTACTTCATTTCTGCTGTCCAAATGTATAAGGCTTCACTGTGTAAAACTGAAGTAAACGCATTTACTAGTCGTTATTCATCCCACCCATTAAATCGGTCACCTTTTACTTACCTGAGTTTCGTCATCAGTGTCCTCCTCGTGCTCTTGAACCAGAGCTGTTGGCTTTCTGGCAACTGGTTTATCCTTTGGTACATCCGTATCTATCCCACCATCAATTCCCTGGGTTCGTATAACCCCCAGCAGGCCGACAATCCGGTTCTCGACGTCCGTTAGTTGTTCGACAGGCGTATCCTTTAACGGCACATTACCAGTTTCGTTCACAGTCTTTTTAATACCAGTGGCTTTTCTCTTGGTTCGTGTTTTAAGATCCTCCCACTTCTTTTTAATTTCGTTTACAGTCTGAAGACAGGTCGATGCAGCATTTACGTGATCGGTGATCTTTTTCCACGTTTCGTTTTTCCTCTGCATAGTCACAGAATCACCGAACTTCCCGTTTATTATGGAGTAGTATTTTTCAACATCACTCAACAGCACCCTTTTCTCTGTTTCCGAAAAATTCGCCTTTCGTTTCTGCTTGGCAGAAGACATGACTCAATAATGTAGGGCTATACAGTACCGTAGGCCTAAGACACGGCGATTATCCTGCTTACCGCAAAATAGTTACACGCAGAATGGCCAATTCTTAGAGGCATTCACGGTTACATAACCATTTGCGCGGTCACTTATACTGGCGTGGACAACTTAACATTGCGTCTAGTTTTGTGACTACGACGCAACGCAAGTTGCGGTTCCCCGCAACTGTCAGTTGCGTGCACGCAAATTTGCTTGCGTTGCGTGAAGTTGGTGAATAAGGCCCCAGAATGGTTATCTGAATAGACAAATGTCATTTTCGACTGTTTGCTGACGAGTTATCAGAAATAATCGCAGCATGTTGTCTTAGTATGATTTGATGGTGTGCATCACTCTGCCCCGACGGTGTAGTAGTGCTGTTTGATAGAGTTAGGGTTAACTGTCAGATCAATACTCACTTGGAAATCTGGGTCTCGGCCGCCTGTGAACATTCTCCAAAAAACAGACATGATATGCAAGCATATTATTTCTGCTAGTATCGGCGTCCATATTGCACGTGTATTGCATGTGCGATACACACGAATGTACGCAGCAAGAACGCTCGAACAAAATATATCGGTCGCAATTTCCTGAAAATCTTCGAGTCTTTTAAATGCAACTAACGTGAATATTTATTCGTGTTTATAGCGAGAAGTCAGTCAAAATAAAAGGATATGTTTATAGATTATTTTGCTTTCATGCAGCCTTGCATCTTTATTGCATACATTTTTGCTGCTGAAATACTTTACGGGAATGTAGAATGTTTAATGAGATCTATCAGTCTTTATATACAGCTGTGATAACCATTGCAGTAAATCTTTGTCCAGAATGATAGATATAAAATAGTCACCGTTTTAACTATGCATCAGTGCACATGGCAATATGATGCATATTGGAGCAGAAATGCTGTCTAAATACTTTGATGGATGATGGTCCAACAATTTTTTTATATATCATGGCACACTCGTGATTTACTGTTACTTTGCAGCCTGTTTTGAACTCGTATTGATTTCCTCAAAGTGTATTGCCCTGGTCCTAGGAAAATGCAATGTTTGGGACGTAGTCACCATACATGTTATCTTGACAACCACACACTCAGGTACAGTATGTGGGTATTCACCCAAGGGGACGAAGTACTGTGCACATCATGGTCTATGCCCCTCCATTTTGTCGATAAACCTGACGATCAGCGATAAACGCGCAGAACGAAAACAACACTGTCGAATTTCAGAAACCTTCAGAAAAGTCCATCGGACCACAGCGAATTTGAGGTCAGTTGCATGTTTTGGAGCATGAATCTGTCGGCATATAAGGTAGTTGTGATATGCAAACTGTGTCGACGCTATCAATCCGGTTACACATAGGCCTATTACACCTATAGAACAGGCCCTTTGTACATGAGCCAATGAGTCCCCGCTGATCACAACTTGTCAGGTTTCATAACGTTTGTGGTCGTAATTCTCACCGCTTATCAATAAGAGAAACCATATGAGTGTAGTAGAACTGTTGCAGACATTCAAGATCTTATAAGCTCTCTTTCAAAGAGAAAAATATTAAGAGGTAATGCATAATCGAGAATTCGCGCTCGTATGACTTTGTTACTTTGATGAACACGATCACGCTTACAAGACACCCACAGGTAAGTCTATGGTAGTTCGTTGGGGAAGGATGCTGGATCGCGGAGTTGTAACCCTATCAAGCTAATATCGGTCAACCTGGAATTTGACAAGCCGTCCAGGCGGTGGCGATCCATGAGTCACAATCCAGGAAATCCAGCACTTTTTTGAATACCCAACTACATGCCCCATATCATACTCTCTTCTCGAGTCGAGTCTCTCTTCGAGTCGATTTCGAGTCAGTTTTCATAATTAAAATTACATGTAGCGATATTTCTCGATTTTGGCGTCGAGACTCACTTTAGGCACTACTCTCTGCCAGTTATTTTAAAAAGATATACATACATAATTTTTGTTTTTAAAAGTCCTTCAATATCCAATGTTAGGAAACTCCTCGATTACATCAGTTGATCGAGTCACTATAAATCAGGCAAGCCTTTTACTATTTTGAAAAGAATTATATATGGCAGACTTCTGGACTGATGAACGTGAAGACCGTCTCATTGAGATTTGGCATATTTCGATCAGTTGGTTGATGCAATCGTATAGTGTAGACACTCTCGTCGTACTACTTGTTCATCGCAAGCTTCCCAGCCGATGAGACTGTTGGGTCGCAACATGCAGAATCGTATAATGTGGCCAGGCCTTAGGCCTTCGCCGACCTGATCGCCATTAGATCCCACGAAGTACGAATCCGTAACATTTTTAGCCCGAAGTAACCCACGCTAAGTAAAAAAAACTACCAAGAGGTCTGTAGAGTTAGCGATATACGACAACAGCCTAACATGATCATCCAATGCTGTGTAATGACACTCGAGAGTGATATCAAACACTCGGCTTTTAATCTGTATCAAAAACAAATAATTAAAAAATTGTGTATGCTTAGAATGATATTTATTAGAGATAATCGAAAGGATACACATTTAACCAATGTGTTTTTCATACATTGGTATTTGCTGGTACATATTGCAGTTACTGGTACAGAAAAATAGAGGAATATGGATCAGTGGTTAGAGTATATGGTCTAGCAATAGCCGTACGCGGACTCGGATGCGTCGACGTAACACCAGGGTTTACCAGCCGATGCAACCTCCGTACACGCCTCATAAGTGGAGCCTTTGTAGTTGAACGGGAAGAGACAGTTACCAGCGGATGTCTTCACGTCTGAAACGAAAGGATTTTGTTATTACGAGAACAGCTTAAAGGTAGATTGCGCTGACAAACCATGCTATAATGTTGGCGAGATTATTATTATGATATAGTACCACAGGTACGAACAAATTAATAGAACCAGAGTTCTCATTTTTCACGATTTCTTAACAACACATGACAAACGTTTTCGGCTAGACCTGTCCAGCCATATTCAGGTCATAATGAAAGACAAAGCGTACAATACAGATATTTATACTGCCAGTTCACAAACAAGCATAATAATAGGATTGTGTGGGCAGATGTGTGAAAGGCAGAATAATAGAATAATTACACCGTAGTATATGTACATGTTTTAGTAAACATTCAGGAAGAATGCAGACTCAAGCTGTGATTATTGTCTATTTTACGGTGGTCTGTTGCTTTGATAAATAATGCTTCTTTGATTCTTCATTGGAAGTCGGTGTTAGCAGTTGCTAAGATGGAAAAAGTGTTCAGGTCAGCATTCTTCCTGCATGTTGGGCAAAATTCCAAGTGGTCAGAGACGGCCAATCGACCCGAAACGAGCTCCGCCGATCTGGTTGCCAGGTGTCGCTTTGACTTACCGAGGTAAGACATGTTTCTATCACAGGGACACTGCAACTTGTAAACAACCTTGGCTTTAGACCAAATGGCGTAGCACTTTTCAGGGAGAAATATCGGCTAACGTGGAACGACCGGAAAATTACCCTCACATTAACTCCAAATTAGGTCTTTCTTACTTTTCCTAACTTTTCCATCTCTTCCACATGAATATTCCATCCCTCCACTTGACCATGTTTCGCCGGCTGTCACTTGCTTATGATCCTGCGTCAGGCATGTAGCTGAAATTATCAACAACCTAATATGTATTTTACACTCCACAAAAAGAGCCCAAAAGCACGACTACATGTAGATGTCATCATCGGATCAAAAATACTAATATTCTTTAAGAGTGTTCCAGAATAACTATTAACCTCATTCATTTGTAAATGATTCAAGAAAATGTGATAGCTTGTAACCGATTGATATTGGAGGGACACATTATTTGGCAGACATGTTGGTTTTTCATGCGAAAGTGGATTCCAGCATGTTACCGACTTCTCTGATGAGGTTTGTTGGAATATCGTTAAATTGCAACAAACACTTCACTAGAATTTAATGTAACCGAAGAGAGAAGTTTGCAACTCTTGTCCAAAACCGTCAGAGTGACACAGCACACGTGGCAGCATAATTGTGTGGAGTAGTAGCTAGGCACTGGCACATTATTCTGTTCAACTATAAATCCCATGACCAAGTTATCCATTAAACGATTGATTATCCTTAGCACAGAGTGTATACAAACCTATTAAATGACAATATCCCCATTTTGCATCTGTATCGTAATCTGGCGTTGTGGCGCACCATGGATTGCTGCCTGTACATCCTCCGTAGTACTTGCCGTTGTACTTAAATGGAAACACGCACTTGCCACTGGCTTTCGTATTGATATTTTCTGGAAAAAAATGATTACTGAAGTATAGTACAATACATGCGTGTTTTTGTCTGTGGCCAAGGCAAGAAATAGGCCCTAAGCATCCTAGTGAGAAACATCAGACCGTAATGGATTACTCATCCTTGGTCGAATACACGCACGTCGTCACTTAGAAGACTAGTCGACATGTGCTCCACATATAGCTATATAAAAGTCGCCCGATGGCACAGAACTTCTGAAAAAGGTTTTGGTTCAGACTATGAAATCATATCCTTCTCTTGAAGCCCTAAATGAACCTACCTCCAGTGATCTTGCCAATTGATCCATCAGTGTTACAAAATACCTTTTCCTTGCCCTCTGTCCAGGCGTCACCAGCCATTTTGACCAAACCAGCACTTGTTCGACAGGCAGCTAAAGCAGGAAGAAAAAGATAAACCTAACTCAATGAACAAGGACCGATCAGTAGCAACAGACGAGACAGTTAAGGAATGACCATGGTCAGCTGGGCGTGATTTATATTGATAAGGCATAACTACAACTCTGCCTATTTCTGGCACTTTCAACCCCGCCCAGAGATTGAACTCGGGTCGCTAAACAGCTTAAACTACGTTTGTAATCCTAACCGTCGGTTATATTCGTAATTGTAGCACGAATTTTTCACTTTCCCAAAAGCTAGGCAATAAACAGTCATATTATTCATTTATACCTGAGCAATAACCCCACTTTTTGTCCTGATCGTAATTCTCAGTAGTACCACACCATTTCTTATTATTTGCTCCCGGGACGCAGTCCTCCTGCCATTTTCCACCAAACAAGAATGGTATGACACAACCAGCTCCCCCGGCATTTCCTTCCGTCGTCGTTGGATACATGGGATCTGAAGAAAAAAATGAATGCAGATAGTCAACACTAACCCTCGGGCCAATATGTAAATTCACTTCTATCACATAAACATGTTTCACGGTCAACGAGATCAATAGTCTCAAAATGCCTGGTAGTTTACATCCGCACCAAAAACAAAACTGTCTATGGGAACCGCAGCTTCGCTGTTGTTGCAGCAAAAGCTGTTGAACCCAACCCCGGAAAATATGAAATACTTGGACAAGAACAGCTTTGTGTCAAATTTAAAGACGTTACTTTTCAAATGACACTTCGGAAGCGCTTTGAGCAGCTGACGTTTGAAGCGCTAAGACTTGAACAGTATTATTACTATTATCATAACGCTCGGGTAAACATGGTACACAGTAATAGGGTGGTTGAGATCTGTGACATATCAAGGATCCTACATACGATTACGTATACGGATAAAATTCAGTAGAAAGAGTACGATATTTGTTTCATTTCCATCCGTATATACGGTACGGGATCTGTGATAAGTCCCTGATCTCAACATCCGCCTTGATATATTTGTGTCCATTTTGAAATGGTGCAGCTGCTTCCGTTGTTGAAGTACGGCAACGAGTGCAGGGGCAAAGATACCAATAATGCACAGCATGATATTTTGTTCTTTCTAGACACATCATCGGTTAAAACCATTTAACTTAATTAATGCTAAGCACAAATGGATACAATATAATCCATCAGATTTTTCCAGTAACTGTTTTTTTTTAGATTATTACCTTGATAACATTTGTTAGTTGCTCCATGCCATTTTTCTCCTGTACCACAACCTAAAAACAAAATTGAATTTTGAATAATAGCAAAAAAGGACAAAATCTAAAACCAAAAAGCTAAGTTTTAGATCGGGAATACACAGACAAAACTGCTTGTTCTGCAGTAGATTCTATGGTTTCCTTGGATCAAGGGAATGGTATCTGCCTGTTCTGTCAACGGTGGAGCTAGTCTCTTTGCGCATGAAGAAAAGTGAGAAAAAACAAGGTAGGCGCTTAACGCATATGAAGAAAAGGAAGAAAAGGAGAAAGGTAAGGAAAACATCTCTCAAAAGTGTTTTTCTTCAGAGACTTGATTTCACAAGTCATGCAAACTTTCCGAGCTGTCTGGATGCTATCAAATTCCAGGTAATATATCAGCTAAGGAGACGTAACTGATGCCTTTCTTATTAAGCAACTAATCTTTATATCAGTTTTTCTCGAAATAAGAACTGTATCTCAATAAATTCTGAAGCGACGTGTCATAATAACATCAGTTAAATTAAGGGTTAATGCCAAGATTATGTCACAAATACTGAGCAACTAATCTTTATATCAGTTTTTCTCGAAATAAAAACTGTATCTCAATAAATTCTGTAGCGGCGTGTCATAATAACATCAGTTAAATTAAGGGTTAATGCCAAGATTATGTCACAAATATTGAGCAACTAATCTTTATATCAGTTTTTTTAAAAATAAAAACTGTATCTCAATAAATTCTGAAGCGGCGTGTCATAATAACATCAGTTAAATTAAGGGTTAATGCCAAGATTATGTCACAAATATTGAGCAACTAATCTTTATATCAGTTTTTTTAAAAATAAAAACTGTATCTCAATAAATTCTGAAGCGGCGTGTCATTATAACACCAGGTAAATAATAAGGGTTGCTAATATTATATCAAAAATATTTGTTTGTGACACCAAGTCCTTATACTTTGCAACGGTAGATCACATATAGATAACATACAATAAATGTGCACAAGAATTGGACAGAAACCATGTATGAATTGTTATATACTCACGGTTGACACACTTGTCCATTTTCCACAACTGGTCCACTTGGCATCCTAAAGTTAAAACCATTTATTAAGTATTCAAGTGAAACGTATGCTTCATCTTCTAGTTATTCTTCTGTTCTTCATGTTCATTAATTTTTTGTTTCATAAGATGTTCTTAGACCAAACGACAAAAAACAAAGAAGTCACGATATCGAGAAGCCTCAAATTCGATACAGTCGAGCAGTGTTTTCTTAGAAATGCCAGTTTTTACAAACTTTAATTTTTGTATTTGGTTCATTTTGGAATATCTATTGTACTGAGGTCAATGCCTTATCATGAAAGTATTTTACTCACTTGGTTCACACTTTTTGCTTGCCTCGTTCCATTTGTCCGCTGGGACACAGCCTGAAATAATGACGAAATCGAATGTGGTGTCACTCTAAAGAGATACGTTCATTCAAATTTGGAAGTAAGGATTGAAATTTAAAATTGTGACCGTATTCGATGTAGAATTCATTGCTGTTCTGTAACTGGATGTAAGACAATGCTCATGCCAGATTTCACCGTGCCGGATTGTACAATAGCTGCAATATGCAATAGAATTTGTCAAAGTGTAATTTAAGCACTGGTGGATGATGCTGCGAATGTCATGATCAGACTGATACAGTGACTCGGGTGCAAGCTCTGACAGGTGAGCGTGACTGCTTCCCTATACGGATTTACCGTGGAGTGGACTCGAGAAATCGTCGGGTGGAACTTACGCTCTACGCATTTCTTTGAAGTGTCTTCCCAAAGTTGGGCAATTGAACAACCTGGGGAATAAAAGAATATCCTAACGAAGAAGTCAGAAATCCCGTAACTAAAACTTAAGGAGCAAGCAGTTGGAGAATATGTATCACTTGATTCCATTAGAGTGATTATTTTTGTCTCCAAGAGGCCATTGTTGACAATATTGAAACTGGAGACAATATACAGTATGTGAGTCAAGAGAACAGCTGGAACGTCATAGTGTTATCTTACTTATTATTCAATGGCAAAGGGGTTAATAGAACTACTGGAGTTGTGGCAAAGGACTTCTGCAATGTACCCAAAATGCATTTGTTACGCTTATCAGTTAATCACACACTCCAACGATTTTTGACAAGAACTCGAGTTTAGTAAAAATAAAATGTGTCTAGAGCGAGAAATCGGCCATTGTTAATTATGCGCATATTCAAATATGACGTCACTGCTCTCCGATTGGCTAATGTGTTGTAAAGTTTTCGGCTCGCCAAACAGGGTAGAATTTTTTTCTAGTTTGGCAACCCAGCTTGCCCAACTGGGTTGATTTTCAGTGCTGTTCGGCCAGTGGCTCTCCAAACAGGGCAACAATGATGCCTGTCCCCCGAGCGGCTAATTCAAGTTTTATACCTAACATACTATTCATAACAGATAAATGCCAGTAAAACAACTTACGGTTCACGCATTTGCCTTGCTTCTCATCCCACTTCGTCTTGGCATCTGGACAACCTAGATAAGCGGTATCAACAGAAAGAAGCTATTTTGAAAATTTGACGTTTGACACTTCCGTTTTAACGAGTGTATTACAATCATATTAGTACCCATGAGCCTGTTACAGATACAAAAATACGTAAATTTATCGGGAGCACATAAGGAAAAGCGAAATATAAGGAGAAACAATTATTTCATAGAGTTACAAGTTATTAGTTTATTAGTACTGTTATCTGATGATGCATTTTATAGTTTCAATTTCCTTTGGAAAAACATAATGCGCGTCGAAAGATTGACAGCCGGAAAGAAGGATTTTCTTCCAATATCTAAAGCCCTCAGTGATTTGTCGTTGACCTGTAAAACGGCACACTCACGTAGAATGCAAGCCTTCTTCTCATTGAACCATACAGTGGCTGGATCAGTGCATCCTGAAAATGCAAAAGCTCAATAACTGACTGCAAATTGACGATTCCCTCTTTCCTCACAAAACAACATGCATGTCCAAAGAAAATACCCGAGTGTGTACGTTCGTAATGCTACAACATGCATTTATCACTGGAACATTTGTTGAATGGATGTAACTAAATTGTCATCTTAATTTCTTCAAAGGGTAATAGATACTCACGGTCCATGCATTTAGCCCCCTTCCATTCTTTGTCAGCTGGACATCCTAGAGCAATGAGAGAAAGGATGCTTTTTACAAGTTGTCAATGCAACAAAAGGATGTACATGTAACCACAATTCTTTCATCGTTCTAAGTGACATGAGAATTCCTTAATTCAATTGATGGAGAATACCACGCGTGCATACACAGTCATGACTATAGTGAAGAGAAGGTTGATGTTATTCGCAGCCACTATGTACTACTTACTTGCAATGCATTGTTTCTGTGTTTCATCCCATTTGTCAGCAGCGGCACAACCTGAAGAACATGGAGGTCACGCACCTGTATTAAACCAATCAGCACGCGGTTGTACACGAAAATAATTCAGTTTGAAATGAATGCGTGGTCTCACCATACCAGTTGAATGGTATTTTATATAATTGTTCTTAAATTGAGAATAAGGTGTGTTTAAAATGAAGAAAATTATGAAGTTTCAGTCCAATTGGCTTACTTATGTGGTTTTGAGGCTCCATTCAATCTGTCGTGGTGAAAAAGCTGACTCGAGGGTTAAAAGCCGTTAAAAATCACCCCCCCTAACTTCAGACCCCCCCCCCAACCCTGAAATTAGCATGCATAAGAACGAAAATTTCATGGTTTGACAAGCTAGGATAGGTCTATTTTGCTTTGAAAGCGTTCCTCCGGGATTGCTTCTCGGAAAAAGTTATGAGCATGTAGAAGGTACCGTTTTAAAGAGAAAACGGGTTAAAACTTTATTCCAGGTACGTCGCCTGGAGGAAAACAGGAGGTGAAATGAAAATCGGAATGCCACTGGAAGTAAGAGATAAGCAAATGAGATGCTCGTCGTGTCAAATGCAGACGTTTGATATAAGGATATTGAGTCGAGATCCTATCAGCATCATGCTGATAATGGCTGGACGATTTAAAACTTAAATGACAAAGTTCGAAATATTGATAGAACTTACGATCTGTGCACTTCTTTCCCTTGTTATCCCATTCCTTGTGTTTCTCGCAGCCTGAAAAAATTATCAAAACAATCTAACCGGCGCAATGGGACAATATATTGTTCGGAGGCAATGCAGACCAAAGGTGACAATGTCCTCCGATTACAAGTAATTTCTTTACCTTTTTGTGGGTTTTGGATGCGTTCTTGTGTTTCTTAAGTATATGTAATATGCAGGGTTCCAGACTATTTTAACACCCCTAGCGAGTGAAAAACGGCAAAATCGGCTGCTCCGAATTCAAAATTTTAAATTTTCATGCTTTCCAAGCCCTCCGCACCCCATTTCCAACTCTAAAACTGTTGATTTAGGTACCGACCAGCATATTACATATACTCTACACCCCCAAAAAAACCCACTAAAGTTCCTTAACACAAATTTTCTAAAAAAACCTAACTGATAAAGGGTTAAAATCAACTACTCACGCAAAAACGTTAATCCCCAGAGTCACTACAAACGATATCCAACATTTCTAACATTTCCAGGTTACACACAAATCAAAATAAATCGAGAAATCAAAAAACACCCCTCCCTCACATCATATATTTCACTAAAAGTCCTGCTCCGATCACACCACCGACAATAAAATACACCCATACACTTTCCCAACACACACACTCTCTGTACATTGAAACCATCATCTACAAATAACGGAAATCCCCATTTGTAACTCCCAGCTTGCTTTTACCAGTTCATAAATTCCTTAATGGAAATCTCCATTTGAAATCCCCACCTGGACGCAAGGGCCCAACGCGCCGCGTAGCGGCAAAAAAGCGAAGCTGGCGAAACATTTATAACGGGTCACCGTCACTTATTATTGGACTTATAGCACATTTACGGGGTTGCAACTATTTTGCTTTATAGTGTCACCAGGAAAGAAAAGCATGCGACCTAACGCCGATCTATTTGTATAAAGTGATAATTGGAAGGTATATAGTAGGAAATATCAATAAAATAATCATTCCATGTCGTCTTTTGAGGGCATTTTTGATTGTAAAAAATATATGTGTACGTCATCGTAGTCTCTGCAATGATAATTTTATCAGAGCAGTCTCGCGCAAGTAGAAGTTCTTTACCTATTAGTTCTTCACTTATTAGTCTCAACGTCTGGCGCAAAGCCAGACGTTTTCCATTACGATTTCACTACGATGTTTGACAAGAAGGAGCAGTGCGCGAGATATGCTAATGAGCAGACTTCCCTCGCTTGAGTTTCTGAAGAATGTTCCATATCGCGCTAAGCTCATCACTACTGATTATGACAGGCGTGCAACGGTAGGTATCTGCTCCCCAACTTCCACCCTAATACGGTACAATAAGTTACCATTTGATGGGAATGGGACAATGCCCTCACTGTATGGAGTCATAGGGATAAGAAGACATTATTCATTAGTGTTGGTACTACAAGTGATTTTGCCCAAAAAGCATGCGCATTCAAAAAACAAAATATGCAAGGTATCACGTACATGACCATGACGACGTGCAGAAAGTGCACTGGCCAGTGCATACCCTATGGCTATGTACTAGTAAACATGGTAGGCCTAAACATGAACAACATCATTATTCATCGGCAGTTCATTTTACTCCGAGCTTTTCCTGAAACATATAGCCATGATGATTAGGCCTACCATGTACCATGACCAATAACAGCACTAGATCATGTGGATGTCAACAAGTTCACATGAACCGTATAATCCCGCATAGCGCATGTGGGGCATGCGTCTAAACCAAAGCCCCAAAATCACTTGTTTTGGTCTGTTTCAGTTTCACTTGTGTTTCCCCCGTCTCCCAGTCCATAATACATTTACAGTTTACAATCCCCGATCATGGCCCAACAAAAGGTCATCGGTTGACTAAAGGAACACAACTGTTCAATGGATTTATAGTTGAATGCGATCAAACTACGTCTTTTCAATCGTGGATTGTAAATTTAACCCCATGGGCCTAGGGAAGGCCCTATAACAATACTTTCGACACAGTTATTATCTCCGGTGCCTCCACCATGTTACACACAGTGCTCACTGCTGATTCTAAAATGCGCCACCTAGTCAAAACAGGACATATGTTCTTCTAGGAATAGATCTCTTTCCAATATTTCGTCATTCCACTATCGTCATCACCTCATCATACTTTCATTGACATTACAGGCACACATCCACAGAGCACTCTTCAAATCATCTACACAGTGGTTATCCAACTAGGATTATAAAGGTAATTTCTTAGCCCCGCACAGTGGGTTTCAGTCTTGATAAAGGGGCACTATTGCTAGCAGCTAGGTAGGCAAGATAAAGTTAGACGAAGTAGCCGATAGGGGTCTCTCACCCCTCAAAGTCCGTCACAACTATTCAAGCTTGTACAAGGAATACATGCAGCGCTGACTCTAACAAGACCCAATGGGAATGTCGCACAGTCATCTGTCAAAAACAAGACCTATGTTTTAGTATGATCTCTTGCCAATATTTAATAATTGCACTATCGTCATCACCTCATCATACTTCATTGACATTACAGGCACACATGGACATTGACCACTGTTGCAGTCAACGACACAGTCGCTATCCAAGTAGCATTATAGAGGTAATTATCATTATCATACCTCATTAGCATGTGAACCAATCACGTCGCGTCCTTTGCGATCACGGCAAAGCCTCATGGAATAATGTCTTTCACCGTTGAATAATTTTTCATATTCCATGCCTACAAGTACAACTTCAATTTCTTCATATTCCATGGCTAGAAGTTCAATACTAATATAATATCCAAGATAAAGTTACAAGAAGTAGTCAATAGGGGTCTCTCACCTCTCACTGTATGTCCACACTATTCACGCTTGTACGGGGAATACATTCAATGCTGAATCTAACAACACCCAGTGCCCTTACTCTGTATATTAGTCACTGGAAGATGGCCCATTTCACTCCTTGCTTCTACTTCGCCTATAGTCTCATTGCAAACGCCTCAGTTCTATAATATCACATTCACTTTCAGCTGTCATGCAACGCAACAACTGTGCTATCTGCCATCGCACATCAACGAAGAAGTGCAGCCGCTCACATTCCACCTCACGTCTGTCCGACCAGCTGCAATCCTCGAGGACGCCCCACTGTACCACGATTTCACTACGATGTTTGACAAGAAGGAGCAGTGCGCGAGATAGGCTAATGAGCAGACTTCCCTCGCTTGAGTTTCAGAAGAATGTTCCATATCGCGCTAAGCTGACCACTGCTGACCATGACAGGCGTGCATTGGACTGGTACAGGTTGGAACTAAACATTGAATATGCTGGTGGTGACGCTTTCTGATGAGAAGTTGGTTGTGACTGATGCAGTATCCTTGGACTTGTCCACAGCATCGTTCAATCATTGCTCTCTGAGCTGCCTTGATTCTGTACTTACCCAAATACTAAGACCAAATGCCTGTTGACTGTGCTTTAAGAGAGACTGGCGCCATGCCTAGAGATATGACTGACCCCTATTGGCAAATTTGTATGACTTTATCTTGCCTACCTAGCTGCTGCCTATAGTCTCCCTTTAACTGCGGAACACTTCAAAGTCGATAAAATGCCATGTTCCACCTTTTAATGTGTTCAGACCGCCATTTTCAAAATAATCAAGTCAGGACACTGCCTTCTAGTCTCATAATAAATTTTGCTTTCCTCAATAATAACATTTCTTCTTCTTCAATGCTTTCATCATTCCAAACTTCTCCTCATCTGACTTTTACAGGGGTACAGTCGTGGCAATCAAAACCCAAATACTGAGACCAAATGCCTGTTGACTGTGCTTTAAGAGAGACTGGCGCCATGCCTAGTCTCTCTTAAAGCACAGTCAACAGACACCAACCCCCTCAGACTCAGAAACCACAAACGCCCAACCCTTCCTGCTACCTTAATACTTCTGGATCAAAATAATAAAGGTCACTTTTGTCTTATAGGAGAATAATGCTCTACTTCTGAGTCATGGAAATAACCTATGCACGTGCAATCTGGTGTCATTTTGTATGAACCAACATTATCAATTGAGCTATTATTTCATCAACATTGGTGTTATTTTATTCCATGAGGAGTATAGATGGGGCTTTATATAATGTTTTGTTTTCCCTCGGGCGTTCCACCGAAACCACTGATTCCTTCGAAACTACTGTCTGCTTTTTAATTGGAGAAAGCCTTTGTCTGCATAAAAATATTCCAGCAATGAATGTAAAAGGTATAGCCAGCCACCAATAATAAAATTTAGATTCAGATTTATCAGAGCATTGCTCTACTTCATAGTCAACACCCCCCCTGGGTTATACCCTCAGAAGTTGGAGCTGGTGTTCATTCTTTGATAATTTTTCCGTTAATACGATCCATCCTTTTTTTCTTTAGCTCACTGGAACGCTTTCCTAATTCACAAGACCAGGCAATTTGCTTAGGCGATTTTTGTTTAGGCTGTTACATCTTTCCCTTGGGAGTTGTTCGTAGTTTCCTGTTGTCCACTTGGGAGTTGTTCGTAGTTTCCTGTTGTCCACTCTGCATTTATTTCCCGAAAATTTGCTGTATATGTTGACTCTCGCTGTGTGTTCTTCTCGCTACTTCCCACGCTACAATTGCTGAGAGTGAGTAAACTAGTTGTGGCTACGGCCATAAGAGCTCCCAATTTCAAACTGAGAAAACCAGTCCACCTGTCCAGCTCATTCATCACAATGTAATCATTTCTAAGATCCTCATACAGATTATCTCTGTCATAATTCGGTAAAATCCACCCAGCTCGGGAGGAATAAGCTTCGATGGCCATTTTGCTAAATGTGTCACTAACTCTGGAGGATAAGCTGCTTTGATAAATCCTGTGATACTTTAAAATTTCATTTTCTGACATATAGTCAAGATCGTTAAAAGTGAATTGCTTCCCAGTGAATTCTTCTGTCTTTCCAGTGGCAACTAAAACCTCTAGATCCCCCTTTGCGCGTGTACCTTGTTCGGACAATACTTCACTAGGGGGTTACTGGATTTTGATTGGGGGTTACACTAGTTTGTTGCCTAGTCTGATTTTAAATTATCTTTAGTTGATAGTTAGTCTGTCTGCTAGTCTGACTGCTAGTAGGTATTGAGGACACTATGGCATCTATCAAATCTTTACTGGACTCTCTGCCATGCGTTTCTCTGCCAAGCGATTCTCTGCTAAGAGTTTCTCTACTATGCGATTCTCTGCACATTTAAGAACTAAAAATTCTCTTGGAAATTCCAAACGTAAAATCAGTTTTGATGACCAATTTTTTCTTAAGAGATCTAAAATTTCATCCTTTTCACTTTTGGAAATTATGTTGTTTTCCAGTAATGCTACCTTCATTGAATCTTCGTCTTTGTTAAAAAACAGTATCAACATACGAATGTTTTCCCTAAAATCCTTCACAATAGAGTTGTATTTTTGAATCAAAACCCAAGTAGTGATTCCATAATGCCTTCCTGAAAATGCCAAGTTACAAAGCCTGCTTGATTTTCTCTTACTGTCATGCAAATTGGCACAGTCATCAATGATGAAAAGTGTGTTTGAACCTTTGTAAACTTCCATGGCAGCAGGTAATGAATTATTCAGATTATTCTTAACAATATTGGGATCAATAATAATGAGATTTTTATCTTTGAAAACCCACTCTCGGTTATATGTCTTATTGTGTTCAAAGGTTGGACAAAAGAGAATGATGTTTTCAAAATTTCCTTTGTAGTAAGTCTCCAACAAATCTAAGACGAAGTGAGTTTTTCCACAATTTGTGCAGCCAGAAATAATGGCATCGAAAGGTTCGTAAATAAACAATGATGAGCTAGCAGTAGATAATGTCATTTATCAAAGGGATTTATTTCATTGGGATCTGCGGTATGAGACCATTATCGTATAGATATTCCGGAGAAAAATTACCAAGAGTAACAACCAGACCAAGTTTTAGAAACTCATTGATATCGGCCTGGCTGGGATCTCCAATTTTCATTTTTAAAAATATTCTCATCACAATGCTGTAACCTACCGTAATTCAAGACAAAACAAAACTTCTATAAAGCGTGTTCACAATATCTTTCTTGTCAATTGTCTCCATTTATAAACCACAAAATTAACCTAATTCATTACGCTCACGATTTGAGAATTTGTGACCCGTCACAGCGAAACCCGGCACTTGTCGCGCAGAAGATGAGCCTAAATGACACCAGGAGATAATGGAAGAAATTGATGTGCTCATATTTCACAAAAGGCAGACAACAGAGAAATGAACAAACAGTCCGCCTCAACCTGCCAAGCTCAGAGCGACATGCGCCTACTTTTGCTGTGACGGGTCACATTTTGAACATTTAACTGTGTGTCTGAAACAATAAATATTTGCATTTTGTACGGGCCTTTAGTCCCATTTTTTGTGATAGCCAACTGAATTCCATCTTTTGTGTTTTGCAAAGCTATTCCACTTCCATGCAAATTATTGTCCTCCGTGGTTCTCAGATCAAGCCACAACCCAAAATAGTTCTCATCACCGTAATACTTTTCAAGAGTTAAATTACAGTTGTGTGTTTTCTTAATATCTTCGGCCATGAAATGTTTTTTCGCTTCTTCCCATTGATCTAACAATCTCATATTATATGGTATATTTTATATTTATATATCTTATATGGTATATTTTATTAGCCACTTCCTCGATCGTAACTTTCAAATTTGAAATTCCTGGGTTTTCGAATTTTTCACTGTCTCTTTCGCCGTCGTTATGTGAGGTTACAAATAGTAACAAAATTCCTTGGATGGATCTTTTTGGAAAATTGATATTTTCATTAATTATTTTTTCGTTTGTCTCCACGTTTATTATCTTAAAATGATCTATCCAATCGTAAAATACCGAAAATCCAGAATTATGATTAATTTGTAATTGCCCCGCAACTCTTTCATCTGTAACAGTGTCATATTCCATACATATATTTTTCAATTGATAATTCATATTCGCAGTTGTGGTTGTAAAAATTACATCCTCTTTTGGCGCCAAGGTCATGCTGAATATAACGTCCTCCTGAATTGGAAATTTGTAAAACGGAGCGTGGGTTGAGAGCAAATCAAAGTCAATTGGGATTTTGTATTTATTGTCAAAAATTTCTTTCAAAGTCTTCTCATTGCTGGTGTCCCCGGTGATGTCAGCCAAAGCTACCCCGGATCTAAGCTGTCTGAGGTTACTGCTTTGGATTCCCTGACATACTCGATTGTCTCTTTCTTCATTGGACAGCCATAGGTCTTTGTAGGTGGCATACAAATTATAGTTATCTATTTCGAGAAAGTTTTCAGTCCCCCACTTAACATTCAGTTTTGAAATAATATTTCTCCCTAAATTATTTACTACAGAATCTTTGCTATTTCCTGAGATAATAACATCCGCCGACAGATAAACACTACCAGGTACGAAGAAGGTATTATTATTTAACTTTGGAATCTTCACATACAGAGTTTCCTTTGGTTGTGCCGACGATGGGTTGTGAGTGATAACGTAATGGTTACGTTCAGCTTTCAAACCTAGTGGAACGCAATTGCTTCTTTGGGTGTTTAACACTTTTCCAGTTGCCATTTATTTAGGAAGATTTTTTCTTCCCCCTAAACGTTTTTACCCCTTCGAATAAACCATAGATTATTGAACTTACAACAACGAGCAATAAAATTATAAGATGCTCCGCCAGAAAACCAACAACTGCCCCAACTGATTTCAGAATGAATGACATGATCGAACCTATCATTACCGGCAGAGCTGCGGCCGATTTCTTAGGCAATTCTTTTAACCAATTAGCAAATTTCTTTAATCCATTTTTACCCTATCTGGGATATCTATTTATGGTTTTGGTCCGGGAGGGGGATTAGGAGGTTTTTTTGTTGATCTCAAAGAATTACTAATAAGACCTAAGGTTGTGAAAAACACTACTATTGCAGCTACAAATGCTCCAATAGTTGGGCCATCCAATTTTAAGAATAATTTCAATCTATCTTTCAGAGGTATTTTTGAGTCTGGTTTTTTCAAAACATCTTTAATCAAACGTTTCATTCTGCTTGTGCTCCTTTCCATTTCTCAAATACTTTTTGACGCTCTTCGTCCAGTTGGCCTTTTACTTTATCTAGTTCCTCTTTAACTTTATCAATTTCTTCTTTTAATTCTTGGTTTTCTTCAACCTCTTCGGTCACACCTATTAATTAATCTCTCTGTAGATTTTCAAGTCTCTTTACGTATTCTTTCAACTTCCACTCCAATTCCACTTTCTTATCTTCTAGATCTTCCATCTGTATATCTTTCGTCGCCTTTACAGTGGCTAAATCATCCCCCGCCCTTTTTAACGCTCTGACTTCCCTCATTACATTTTCACTAAGTCCCAAATCTATCAATTCTTTATCAGTAGCATCAATTAACATATAAAGTGTTTTACCAGGTTTACCAACAATATTCGCTACAAAACTGTTCTCCACAATGTTTGTTTCCGGCGGGTTATTGTTTGCTGATGCGGATGACTCAAATGGTTTGGGTTGCATTTCTATTTCTTCATCGGGGGGGGGGGGGGGGGGGGGGGGGGTTAGTAGTTTGATTAGAGATTTATGTACTCTAGATTTATAGTTGTTTTTGGCAGAAGAAGGAGCATAAAATTTTCCATTTCTTCTGGTGAGGATGATAAGTGTTCCTTTGTGTCTGAAAAACATTTGATTTGGAATTTTACTGTATCTTGGATTCAATTTTAAAAGTTTACGTATACCAGCATTTGTGTAATTCCACTTTGTTCCTTCTAAAGCACCCCTAATATCTTTTTCAGTTGCAAGTCTACCAACTTTTCTTATTGATGTTGTATTTGAAAAGCGTGTTCTCGTAGGTAACGGTTCATATGACCCAACACTGGTATTGAATTCTGTATCATCTGGCTCCTTGAAACTTGATTAGAGATTTATGTACTATAGATTTATAGTTGTTTTTGGCAGAAGAAGGAGCATAAAATTTTCCATTTCTTCTGGTGAGGATGATAAGTGTTCCTTTGTGTCTGAATAACATTTGATTTGGAATTTTACTGTATCTTGGATTCAATTTCAAAAGTTTACGTATACCAGCATTTGTGTAATTCAACTTGTTCCTTCTAAAGCACCCCTAATATCTTTTTCAGTTGCAAGTCTACCAACTTTTCTTATTGATGTTGTATTTGAAAAGTGTGTTCTCGTAGGTAACAGTTCATATGACCCAACACTGGTATTGAATTCTGTATCATCTGGCTCCTTGAAACTAGTTTCAGATGTTGGTTCTAATTCATTTCGAATTTCTGTTCGATTTAGTTCATCCATTTCAAAGTCTTCACCTCCGCCTTCAGTCATTTAGATTAATTAAAACATACTAAGAGGTTAAATTTTACTTTTTTATTTCCCCCCTTAACAGCTTTTACACCTTCAATTAAACCATATATTATTGAACTAACAACAATCATCACTAGTATGATAACATTTTCAGCCAGAAAACTAACAACAGCACCTACTGATTTCAGGATGAGTGAAACAATAGATCCAATAGTACCCGGAAGAGCTACAATTGATTTCTTAGCTAATTCTTTAAGCCACCGAGCAAACTTCTTGAGTCTTTCCTTTACTCTATTTGTAATGCTTGGTTCTGGTTTTAGAGGGTTCGGATTAGACCCAGCTGTCAATCTAATGGAATTACCAATAGTCAATCCTACAGTGGTTAGTATCATAGTGAGTGAAGTTACTACCAATTTTCACACCTTCCAATTTCAAGAGTAATTTTATTCTTCCTTTCAGAGCAATCTTTGAATCTGTTTTTTTCAGAACATATTTCCATATTCTATTCAAGTTTTCCCTTTGTGATTCATATTCATTTTCAATTTCTTTGTCTAGTGCTTCCTTTATTTCCTGTTTCTTCTCGGGGTCACTCTCCTTCTCGTACTGCTCATCAAACCGTTCAATCTTATTTCTAAGTTTGGTTATACTATTCTCCACCTCTTTCATTTTGGGGGTTACTTTCTTAATTTCTCTAGAGTCTAATAATTCTTCTAATTCATGATTAGTTGCATTAGACACTACCGCAATTAATTCTTCAATGAGATTTACTGAATCATAATTTCCATCATCACTGTTAACTGTATCTTCAAATTGATTTACTTCATTTGATCTCTGCTCTGTTGGTCTTCTGACTGGTTTCGGAGATGAAGGTCATAACTCATGAACAGTCTCATGCAATTAATTTGTTCTGGTGTTATTATTATTGGAGTGCTAGCTCCCGTTGGATTTCGTTCAGGAGGTGGAGGTCGTAATCCAGGAACAGTCTCCTGCGTATGTTCTGGTGGATCCGATTCATTTACTCTTTGTTTTGTTCCAACAATAGACACATCTTTGGTGGGGTTTAAATAATGGCTCATTTCACTTAATTTGCCCACGACTGACTTTCCACCAGCAAACTTATTAATTTCAGATTTGTTTAGAAGATTTCCTTCTTTATTCGTTATTTTAACCTAAACTAGTTCTCCTTTGCTACTCCGACCAACCATGAATAGTACATCCTCAAAAAGAAATTGTATATCGGGTGGGTTTATTTTTAAAATAACATGTTCATTAATATTCTTAACTTCATATCCCGTAAAAATGAGTTTTTCCAATTCCTTTAAACGTCCTTTTGTAAACCTAAAGTTTTTAGTTTTTTTTGAAACCACTGGAATTTAGAATGTTCCTTTTTATTTTTTCTTTATCCTTCACATCCGAAATAATCCACAATTCATTTTTTATTTTTTTAGATATTATTTCAATTCCTTTTGACCAGTCAACATTCGGATTATTATAGTCCAAATTTGTGGGGTCATCAGATAAATTACTATCAGAACTAGATGATGAGTTGTAAGATGTATCCACATCATTAGCATCAACATTAGAATCTTCAGGGGAATCAGAACTAAAAGGGGGATCATAATTAACAGGTACATCATCTTCGGGAGGGTTGTCACGTCCGCTATCAGCCATTAAGATTAGTTAAAATACCAAATTAAACTGACAACTCCACCGGCCACTGCTGCTAAAATAAATTTAATGTTTTAATGATCGGTAAAAAAACTTTTTTTTTATTTCCCTACTTAATGTTTTTTCCCGCGTAAGTGGTGCTAATTGTTCCGGAGGCCGGCGCTCCTAGGGGGTTTTTTTATCCACCAAGCTTCGCAACACTCTGTGCGCTTTCAATTTGTAAGTCTTTACAGGCGGGCCTTTCATTAAAGGAGGTGTAGTATTCTTTTTGCGGTTGATATCATTTTTCCCAATACTCATTAATGACGGCGCTATCAAAATATTATTGTTGTAATTCATGATGTTCCCGATTTTTAAAACCATGTTGGACCCAATGATGTATAAACCTGGGGCAATTACATGATCCAATCTGGTGTGGGTTTCGGCAATTGATTTTTGATACCTTTGAATTGAGGTAGGAATGTCGGCGTGTTTGTTGATTGAGTCTTTTAAAAGTTTGGTAAATTCTTTCTGGGCATCAAATTCAGTTCCTGTTGCTCCCGTAATTGGGGTTCTGGTGAGTGCTTGGGACCCTAGTATGCAGTAAACATATGTTCGGACAGAATTGTTAAGTCGATCGATACCGGGGTTTGAGAAGCCAGATGACTTAAAAATCATGAATTGTTGATATGTTTGGCAGTGGTTCTCTTTGATAACGTCAAAAACATTTTTATGCTGATTAACATGCCACTTAATGAAAGTATCTGGATATTTGAAGGTAGCCATTCCAGCATCCCAATCTGCTGTAAACATTAGAGGCATTTTAGTTTCGTGAACCTGTATGGCATGATATATGTTGCAATATTCAATAAAAATATTTTTCATGCAATATTGATTTTTGTTCATTCATCGTTTCATTTTTGATGCAATGTTACACTTTTTTATGCAATGTTAACATTTCCATTCAATGTGTGTTCATATTTGAGGCAATGTTACATTTCTTTATGCAATGTTTACTCGATAATTGTTCATTCAATATTTCTTATTAGATGCAATAATTCACTTTTTTCATGCAATAATGTTCAAATTTTCATTCGATAGTTGCCCTGATAATTGATCATTCAATGTTTCGTATTCGATTCAATGTTTCACTTTTTTATGCAATAACGATTTCTAAATTTCATAAAATGATCATGTCATATTTGGCAATTATTCATTCAATGTTGGCGGAAACTTTTTCATTCAATATTTTGCGAAAATATTTATGCGAAAACTGCATTGTGGGTAAATTTAGAAACGCGGATGCTGATTGGCTAATCTCGTGACGGGGAATAAGACAGCTCCATTGTTGTGTACATGCTGTCAATGGCTGTATGAATGAGACCAAACCATACAATTGTGATTGTCATGACAGCCTCCCTCCAAGCTCGAGCATATTAAACGACTTTGGAAAAAGTTGTGTACAATGTGCTAGTGGTACATATCGCTCCTATTCCACTACACGAGATTAGCCAATCAGTGTCTTCGTTTCTAATATTACCCACAATGCAGTATTCGCATAAATATTTTCACAGATTATTGAAAGAAAAAGGTTGCGCCAACATTGAATGAATAATTGCCAAATATTGCATGAAAATTTAATCGTAATTGCATGAAGAAAATTGAAAACATTGCATCAAATATGAAACTTTGAATGCATATTATCGAATGAAAATTTGAACATTGAATGAAAAAAGTGAAACATTGCATCAAATATGAAACATTGAATGAACAATCATCGAGTAAACATTGCATAAAGAAATGTAACATTGCATCAAATATAAACACACATTGAATGGAAATTTTAACATTGCATAAAAAAGTGTAACATTGCATCAAAAATGAAACGATGAATGAACAAAAATCAATATTGCATGAAAAATATTTTTATTGAATATTGCAACATATATCATGCCATAAACCTGCATCAGGAAAAAAAATATTTTTGAGTCATTTATGTAGTAACCAGGATCTGTGATGTTGGGATTATAGTCTGGAACACTCCAAGAAGTCCATCCGTCAAAAACCGAAAACTCATACTCGTCTTTTAAACCAAACTCGCTCAGCAACTCTCCCGGCTTTCCCCGGTTAATACCATTATTTGTTTCATTAAAATTTATTTCTCCTGGACTGGGGATCTGTAAATTTTTTATAATTTTACAAATCTGGTAATATGTGTGGAATCTATAAAACGATCTGATCATTGGAATTTTGTGGTTCAAGTGTTTGTTAACCGAAACCCCACAGCCGATTGTTGCAAACCACACTGCCATGTTAAATTGATTCGGGTAAAACGACAATGGGTTTTTTTCCAGTCGCAAACAATCTGATCTATTTTTCAAACGTAAAAACCCCGAAGTTATATTACATTCTTTTATTTTGAAAAAGTCGTCATCACTAACATAAACCGCAAAATTAAAAAAGTCATAATCAATAGTCTTCTTGTGTTTTGTCGCCAGCAGATAGTACATAATTTATTTAAGCGAAATAGGGAGGAGCCGAAGGGATTACTGAAGGGATTACTGGTGAATAATAATTGTAATTATAATTTACTGTGGCTTGATTTTTTCCAACATTTCCGTTTTGGCAATTTTTTTCCCCTGCTCTAAAAAAGATTGTTTTAAGGTATCCACATTAATAGTATCTAAAGGAGTATCTCTTTGTTTTTTTCTGATGGCATTTTTCATAGAAATATATTTCTCCTTTTCTTTTATGATTAATGAGAATTCCCCGGTTGTGATGTGAGAATCGCTAATGGCTTTATTGACTAAATCATTAATGGTGTTGAGTTTTGAAATTGCCAACATTCCTATTTTCTCATGTTTTCCTATTTTTTCAAGTATGTTTTTTTTCTCCCAACTTAGGGCCGATGAGATAATGGTGCTTCCAATTGTCACTCCTCCTAACGCCAAACCTATTGGTGCGGTTAGTACACCTGCTAATGCGGACACACCAACTGATCCAGCTGCTACGCTAGTTCAATTTAGAAAGTGGCTAATGCCAGTAATTGCGTTGAATGCTTTTTTTGTACTTTGAGAATATCTTTCTCCTAAACTCAATCTCCTCCTCCAAATACTTCTTGACTTCACAGATCTGTTGGAGTCTAAATTCTTGTGGTTTATCTGCATATTTTAAGTATTCTGCCAAATTAGGATAAATCACATTTTCATTACTCTCACTCATTTATTTAGGATAATTTTAAATATGTGAAATGCTAGAATCTCCTATAGGTACTACAACTTTCGGGGGGGGGGGGTAGATATCCTAGTATTTATTTTTATTGACGGGGGGGGGGGTTGTTTCAGGCAAAGCACGCTAGTTACTTTGGATGGGGGAGGGGCATTAGCTCCCAAAGGAGCAGTGGTAGGAGTTTGAGATTTATCATCCGGAGCTGGAGCTCCTGTTGGAGTTTGAACTCTCACTTCATGATAATCTATCCGTGGTTCATGTTGAATTTCTTCTAGTACTTTCTTCTAGTTTTTTGATCGCTTCGAATAACCCCAAATTCTGCTCGTTTAGTAATAAGGGAAGTTCTAGTTGTACATCTGATCCCTTGAAATATACACTGGATATCCCCCACCTTTGGGTGTGTCTTTACATTTGGGGTGGTGACCACATGTGATGGATTCATTTTGTTCTAATAGATGAAATCGTTGTTCGTCTGTGAGATCCGAAGGGTGTACGCCTGTAGGATTTAAAAAAAAGGGATCAACACCACATCTTTTGGTGGGGGTAGACACAGGTAGACTTAGGTCGTAATCCACTGTTGGTGTGTCAGCCCCTGTTGGAGTGTCAACTACCGTTGGAGTGTCAGCCTCTGTTGGGGTGTCAACTACCGTTGGAGTTTGCTTTGGGGGTGGGGTTGGGAAGGAGGTTTACAATCTGGAGCACCGGCTGGTGTTGGATTGCTTGGATCTATCTGTGGTTTATGCTGAATTTCTTCTAGTATTTTCATCCAGTTTTTTTGACGCTTCGAATAACCCCAAATTCTACTCATTTAGTAAGAATAGAAGTTCTAGTTGTACGTCTGCTCCATTGAAATCCACAGGACGGTTGTGTTCGTCAGTTATCCAGATTCTAAATTCGTTAAATTTTTCTTCACATGGTCTGTTTCTCAACCCCGTCAAATATTGTTTGAGTGAATCTCCGAAATCACACTCCTTCAATGGAATTCTTGCTAGCAAATCTGACTAACTTGAATTGTAAATTATGTCATTTTTATCGATTATATCGCAGTGAATGCGGAAGAATTCGAACGGTCTAAAATTAATTGGTTTGTCGCCAACATGACATAGCCGGGGGTCGTCACCAACTCATTAAATCCCCCCTTGGGAACATTAGATCCCAAAAGATCTTTCACTTCCTCCGTAACTATTAGACAATACTGCATTTTATCTTTTTTTCTACAAGCGACCCCAAGTAAGCCGGTTGTTTCCTGGAGTTGAAAACCTGATCCATATTGGTTGTGCCCACCTACTTCCATTTGGGCTCTGAAACCCTCAATGAAAGATTTTACCATGTATAGTCCATCTGGAAGTATAATGCGGTACCTACCAACCCCTTTTTTGATTGTGAAGTTATTGTTTCCTAATTTTCTAGAAATGTTGTAAAAAGTACAGGGCAGTCCTACAAAGGTAATTCTCATACCACTAACATTAGACAACATCTCATCCAACTGAATTGTAAGGTTGTTACAATTTTGACCACTTAACCACTTTGACTCAATCATAACTATTTTTTCACGCATTTATTTAAGTTAGTTTTAAGTTTTTTAAGTTTAGGGAGAGCTCCGTTGTTTTGTAAAGTTTTTTTAAGTATAGAGATGTTAAGTTTTTTTCAGTTTTCAGTTTTTTAAGTTTAGAGATATAAGTTTTTTTATTTTTTGGGAGAACTCCTTTAGGAGCTAACGCTCCGCTGTTTTTTAAGTTTTTTTAAGTTTAGAGATTTTAAGGTTTTTTTATTTGTTCAGTTTTTCAGGTTTTTTTAAGTTAAGAGATTTTAAGTGTTTTTTATTTTTCAGTTTTTTCAGTTTTTTTAAGTTTAGAGATTTTAAGTTTTTTTTATTTTTTTATTTGTTATTTTTTTAATTTTAAGAATTTTAGATTTATTGAACAAATAAGATTTCATGGTGTTGGTTTTTATTTTTCCCTTTGTAAACAAACAAAGTAAATATCAGGATTTCCCTTCAAGGTTTCCCTCTGGGGTTCCGTCATCTTGTTGAACCTTTCTGATAGATAGATAGATGTGATTTCAACAATACTACCCAATTTTGAAAACACTAGAGTAATTTCCAGTCTTTCGCCAAGCTTTCTTTGTGCTTTAGAAATATCTTTCATTTTGTATCTTTCATCAATTTCTAAGTCTTCGAGTTTACCATAATTTTTTGGTATTTTAGGTTTGAAATCCATGTTCAAATCCTCTAAAAATTTTGATAGATTTTCGACATTTTCGACTTCTTTATTTTCACTTATTTTACCCTCCATTTATAATACCTTTTTTTTAAATAGACGAATTATCAAATTTTTAACAATTTAAGAAGAAAAAAATCTTAAATGCAACAAATAAAGTATCAACCTAAAAAAGAATTTTGTCGAGATTGTCTTTCTGAAGTTTTAAAGAAAAACTACAACCACCATCTAAAATCTGAAAAACATAAAAATAACACAAAAAAAATCAGAGGAATTAAATAGAAAACTAATGCCTAAGAACGAACTTCCTCTAATTCAGAACGAACTTCCTCTAATTCAGAACAAAGAGCCGACGAACGAACCTACTAACAGTTCTAGTATAATACTTCACAACTGACAGAAACAGAGGAATTTTTTTTATCGATGGCGGGGAAAATCAAAGGAATAGAAATAGTTAACAAATTTGGAAGAAAGGAAAAAAACCATTTACCTTCAGATTTTGTAACTGTGAAATTTAGACAACCACAAGTAGTAACAGACTTGTCGAATTACAAAGAGAAATTGTTGAGATTTTGTCACTTCTAAAAAGTTATCATTTTAAGATAAGTATTAATGTGGAAGTTAACTATAAAGAATAACACCGAAATACTTCATGGAATTCAATCTCCTTTTGAAGTTGTTAGCAGAAGTTGCAGTACAAAAATGGTTGGATTACATCACATTACAAATCGAAGAGAGATATTTTAAAGGAAGTGGACTGACACTTAAAAAGATAAACAGAGCGGATTTATTTTTAGTTGCATACAGAGCTACCAAAGGAGGGCACTTAATTAAACTTCCTTTCAAATCTAGTTCGATAATTAATGTACAATGTAATGACGGGAAGTGTTTTTTGTGGAGTTTGTTAGCAGCACGTTACGAACCAATTAATCACAATTGTGATGCTAGCTCCTACAGGATATATGAAGGTAAAGTCAAAATAAATAATTTTCCAGTATGTGTAAAAAAAGATGTGCCAAAAATTGAAAGAGAAAATAATTTGAAGATTAATATTTTTGAGTTGGTGAAACCAGCGGGAGCTAATAAGCAATTAAATAATCTGTTAGATTACACTTTGGAACCACTCTATCTATCTGATAATTTTGAGGATGAAAACGTAATAGATATTTTGTACTACCAAGAACATTATATGCTACTGAAAAATATATCTGTGTTTTTTCGTAATAATAACAGTAATAAAAAATATTTATGTAGAAGGTGTATGAATCCTTTTGATAGGGAAATAACTCTAGTTAATCACAAAAAGAAATGTGGGGTACATGATTATTGCGCAGTCAAAATGCCACAAAAGGGAAGTGCAGAGGCAAACCTAAAATTTAAAAAACACCTGTTTAAAAATAGGGTTCCTTTCGTGATGTACGCCGATTTCGAAGCAACTAGTGATAATTTAAAAGATTCAGAGGGTGTTCTAGTAAAAGTTACAGATGAGGGATCAGAAAAAACTAAGCGATTAAAAATCCAAAAAGCCTCTGCAGTGGGATTTATATTCATTCAGATTATCAAGAACTTTTTGAAAGTGCATATTTTTCATACCGCGGGGAGGATGTGGTTGATTGGTTTTGTGAGTGGTTAATGCAGAAGGAAGATGAATTTGGGAAACTTTTAAACACAGAAGTAGAAATGGAATTTACTAGCGAAGAGCAAGAAAAGTTTGAGTTGAATAAGAAAAACCGAAACTGCTAATATTGTGGCAAAGATAATAAGAATAATGAAAAAATAGTTAGGGATCATGACCATTACAGTGGTAAGTTTAGAGGTGCGGCTCACAGCTTTTGTAACCTCATCGCAAAACATGCCAACTTTGTACCGATTTTCTTCCACAATCTTAGTCACTATGACTCTCATCTTTTCATTAAAACACTGGTTAAAAAAACATTAATTAAGAAGACAAAAGGTAACAGACTGAAACTCCTTCCCAAATCAGCTGAAGACTATATTTCTTTTCAGTTTGGTTGTTTTCGGTTTTTAGATTCCTTCAGATTTCTGCAATCCGGTTTGGACATCATAACAAAATCAATGGTAGATTGTGACTTCAAAATCACCAGGAAGTTTTGTCCAGACAACGAAGACTTCAAATTACTGAGAAAGAAAGGTTCTGTACCATATTCTTTTTACACCTCACAAGAATGTTTCAACGAAGAAACACTTAGAGAAGATATGTTTTTTAACGATTTGAAAAATGAAATGGAACCTCTGGAGGTGTATCAAAAAGCAAAAGAGATTTGGGATCACTTCAAGGCGAAAGAAAATGGGAGTTGGGGCTCTCGCTTGGACCATGGAAAATTTATAGATTTGTACCTAGAATCTGATGTGTTACTTTTGGCAGACCTTTCTTGAAAATTTAGAGATGTCAATTTAAACTATTTTGAAATCGATCCTTGTCATTGTTACTCCGCTCCTGGTGTCACTTGGCAAGCGGATCTGAAATAAACAGGCATCAATCTTGATTTACTAACTGAAGTTGATTCTTTTCTGCTATTTGAAAAAGCAATAAGAGGTGGAATTTCTGGGGTAATGGGAACTAGATATTTCAAAGCTGATGACCAACATAAACTTCTGTATGTCGACGCAAATAATCTTTACGGTTGGGCCATGATGCAAATGTTACCTGAGTCTTATTTCAGAGTTTACGAAGAAATACCCGAAATAACAGAAGAGAATATAATGAATATTTCTGAAAATTCTGAAAAAGAAAAAATAAAGTTTAAATCATTGAATTTTCTGTATTGTCCGGAATCAGTATTAAATTCCCTACGAGGAATTGAGTGACTACGAGAAGAAATTGCTGGGGGATGAGAAGAGACCTAAGGTTGAGAAACTTATCTTGAATCAGAAAAATAAGAAAAACTACATAGTGCATTACAGGATTTTACAATTTTACCTAAAGCAAGGAATGGTGTTGAAAAAAATCCACAACGTCATAAGTTTTAGGCAGAAAAAGTGGTTGGGAAAATATATCGATTTCAAAACCAAACAGAGAATGGTGGCCAAAACAGACTTTGAGAAAGATTTTTTCAAATTAATGAATAATGCTTTCGACGGAAAAACCTGTGAAAACATAAGGAACAGGAAGGGTGTTGAGTTGGTGACAGACCCCGACGTTGCAATGAGGAAACACGCTAATCCTAAGTTCAATTCGGAAGTTATATTCGATGAGGATTTGGTTGCAATTCTGATGAGAAAAACAAGTATGGTATTCAACAAACCACTTTACATTGGGGCTACAGTTCTAGAACTATCTAAATTACTAATGTACAAATTCTGCTACGAAACTTTACAACCACACTTTGGCAAGAAAAACATAGAGTTGCTCTATCTTGACACTGGCAGTTTTGTCTTAAAGTTAAAGACTGACGATTTGACAAAAGATCTTACAATTCTGAAAGAACATTTCGACTTCAGTAACTACCCAAAAATCATCCACTGTATGACAGGAGTATAGTGAAAGTCCCAGGATATTTTAAAGATGAGTTGGCTGGGGATGAAATGAAAGAAGTTATTGCTTTGAAAAGTAAAATGTATGCCTACAAAACTGAGACCTCTGATGCAAAAAAGTTAAAGGGAATAAGTAAACATGTGGTAAAAACTGGTATTTCATTTGACGACTATTACAGTTCGTTGGTTGATAAAAAAACATGGTACCATGATATGAGGGTTCTGTGATCTGACAAGCACAATATGTTTGTAGAGGAAGTTAATAAACGAAGTTTAAATCCATTCGACGATAAGAGATATATTTTAGATGATGGAATTTCAAGGGTTCCGTATGGAGCACCAACACTATGAAGTGCAGCGAAGCTCGCCCCTGTTGGCTATATTGAATAAAATATTTAAGAAAATATTCACTTAATAAATGGAACAAAATTTAAATTCAAAATTTAGAAAAATAAGAATAATAATTTAGGGTAGTATTTCTGCTGGAAAATCAAAGTTTGAAAGAATTTAACGATGTAGAGGTTATTCCAGAGCCTATAGATGAATGGAAAATTTATAATGGAAAAAATACGTTGGAACATATGTACAGTAACCCTAAAGAATATTCTGAAGAATTTCAAATGATGGCACTAGAAACGTCTTTCAGAGATAATAACAGTGCAGATTCTGAAAAAACAATAATTTTGGAAGGGAGTATTTTCTCTACACATCAAGTCTTTTCGAGTTTGGGTCGTTTTGAGGGGAATTTAACTCAGGATCAATTTCAGAATTTAGAGGATAAGTATTCTGAATACTTTTATGAAATGTACGAAACTGGAAAACTGGAAAACTTTATAATTTATCTTAGAACCGGCCCAAACATTTGTTATGGGAGAATGCAAGAACGAAATCGTGAGGAGGAAAAATCTGTTAGTTTAGAATATTTAAATTATGTTCATTATCATCACGAAGAAACATTCATTAAAAAACACCTGGAGGTTCCGGATATAGTTTTAGACGGAAACGATAGAATAGAAAATGTAAAAAATATATTTATTAACTTAATGCAAACTAATAAGCATAAATGCTGTTCAAAATGCAAAGTATATTAACGCTATGAGTATTATTTTAAAAATAGTCAATCCAAAGATGTGTTGCAGGGTTACTGTAAAGATTGCCATAGAAACTATAATAGGGATCGCATGAGAATAGAATATAAAGATCCTAACTTTTATACGATTCACAAAATGCGGGTTTCTATAAACCGTTGTGGTACAATGGTACCACTTGAAAAATATCTTGGTTGCACTAACCAGTTTTTTATTGATTAGTTGAATTGGCAAAGAGAGGGGAAAATTATTGTAGATGAAGAATACGATCATGTTTTACCGGTGGCTCGTTTTAAAGTTGTTCAAGAAATCTGCTGGAATTGGGTAAATATCAACCCGATCAGTATAAAAGAAAATCGGAGTAAAGGTGCAAAATTATTCCCAAATATCTACAAACTTCAACATCAAAAAGCCAAAGATTGTCTGGAAAATTATGTGTTCCCAAATGATGAAGAAAGGAACGAAACTTTGAGTAAATTATCTGATGTTGAAAAACATCCTGCAGTGGTCAACATCTTAAAGTGATTTTATGTTAGATACCGGAAGCCACTCATTGAATTTTTTCGGAGTGACCTTTCCATTTAACTAAACCATATTTTTCTCCCTTAACTGTTTTGTAAAGTAAAATTTTTTCGATTTTGAATTCGATTTGATCTGGGTTTGGAACGTAACTTAATTTCTCTGTGTAAAAATAACCGTCTATAATTTCTGATTGATAATCCTCGAGTTGGTAGACGATAGGTTTTGTGAAAATTATTTGTTTTATTTTAAAACTTCTTCTGTAAAATTAGGAAGATAACCTTTAGAAAATATGGTTTTGTATTTGGTTATTCTAACGCTGTCACCAATCTTGTATTTTGGATGACCATAATCTTTAAGTAGAAATGCTCCATAGAGATTGTACCAAACTGTTCCGGTATTATCTTCTTCTCTAGCTTCGATTGGTTTCATTCCAATGGATGAGTGAAATGTATTGTTGTAACCATTCACTAGGTTTTCAAGAACATCCAACCATTTGTTAGTCTCTTTTGCAGTGAAATTATTCCACATTCTAGTTTTTAAAGTACGATTAAATCTTTCTACAATGGCTGCTTTTTTGCTTGAGAAAGTTGAGAACCATTCTATGTTATTTTTTTCAAGTAATTCTTTCAGTGATTTATTGTAGAATTCGTTACCATCATCAAATTGTAATTTCTCTGGTTTTGCTTCTTTAAAAATAGTGACAAATAAATCTTTAACGTCTTCTCTCTTTTTAGTCTTGAGAGGTAAGGCCCAAGCGTAACAGCTGAATAAATCAATGACCGTTAAAATGTATCTGTAATTTTTATTGTCTTTTTGATACTTCTGTAAATCCACTAAATCAGCTTGCCATTTTTGATCTACGTAAGAAACCATTGTTTTTCGGAAAGTGAATTTTTCGGTGATTGGTTTGTGTATTTGGTAGGTTTGTAAACTAACTAGGAAATCTTTTAATTCCTTTTTCTTGATTGCCATTTTATCTGTTTTTATTTTTCTCCAAAGTTGACTTTCATTTGTATAGTCCACAGTACTTTGGGGATTAAAGTATAAATCTCTAAGATATTGTCATTTGAAACATCTTTCGCTAGAACCTTGTTCGTTGGAACTTTGTTCGTTAAAACCTTTTCGGTGGTCATTTATTTACCATTTTCTTATTGTTAGTTAATGGCTGGAATGTTAATTGGTGCCGTAGTAAACGCCGTTGCCTTTTCTGGAGCGGGATATCTTTTCAAAGCCATTGACAAAAATGGTTATCAAGACGAACTGAAGAGACACAATTTAGCTAACGAAAAATTACAAAGGGAATCTAAGGTTTGGGATGAACATCGGAAAGAAACCATTGATTTCGTTAACCTTCAATTGAAAAGAGAAAATGAAAGTGCAATTGATTTCCGAAATGTTGATGCTTCTTTTGTTCTCTACAACGAACTTCACCCAGAGAATAAAGTACAACTTCGTAAAATTCCTGAATTAAAAGATTTCTACCAACCGAGTGAGGAAATGAAAAACTATGAATATCTTTTTATTGTCAGTGGTGTGATCGGAACAGGACTTTTAGTGAAATATATGATATGAGGGAGGGGTGTTTTTCGATTTTTTGATTTTTTTGATGTGTGTGTAACCTGGAAATGTTATAAATGTTGGATATCGTTTGTAGTGTCTCTGGGGAAAAACGTTTTTGCGTGAGTAGTTGATTTTAACCCTTTATTAGTAAGGTATTTTTAGAAAATTTGTGTTAAGGAACTTTAGTGGGTTTTTTTTGGGGGGGGGGGGGCTGTAGAGTATATGTAATATGCTGGTCGGTGCCTAAATCAACAGTTTTAGAGTTGGAAATGGGGTGCGGAGGGCTTGGAAATCATGAAAATTTAAAATTTTGAATATGGAGCAGCCGATTTTGCCGTTTTACAGTCACTAGGGGTGTTAAAATAGGCTGTAACCCTGCATATTACATATACTTTCTTAGATGAGCAAAGTAGAGGCGCTATAGTTTTTCCTTGAAACATGCATATTCAGTGAAAAAAATACATCTCTGAAGGAGATAACATCAAATCTTGTCTCGAGAGACATATGTATATATATTTTGGGAAGATAAGGGCAAATTTGTATAGTCGCCAAGGTGGCTCAGACACTCTCTTTTTGGTTCTGGTAAAAATGAAAAGGTCAGGGGCCATTGTGCTCACCGTATAGATATTTAATGGTTAAGCATTCATGCTGGTTACGAAACATTGAAAAGTATTTCAAATTAAAAACCCATGTTCCATATAATACTGGTGGTTAAGTGGGTGTACTCATGATATCACTCATTTCCATTTATGGGGTAATCAAGTGCCATCAACGTGACGTCGGAAAAATCGATATCAGCACCAATACGTCACAGGGTAGATTCTTACTCCAGGAAACTTATTATTGCATCGTTCCACGTGGAAAGGGTCGATGCATGGAGAGCTAAATCAGGTCAAATCGTAGTCAACATCGGAAAATCGCGATAATTCAGTCAGATTTTGAAATTTTCCTTTTTTTGTGCAATTTGTTGATGGAAACTACCTGTGTAGAATAAGAGGTGACTGGGCAGCCGACAGCTGGGTAATATTGCCCTTAAAAATGCCAATAGTCCTTTAAACGGCCAATTTATGCCACTTGACCTATGGGACCCTGAAAAGTAGGTCAAATCAAAAACCGTATGATATGTGATGAATTCTTGCTAGGAGAACCGACCATAAGAATTTTAATAAAAACGAGTCACATAAGAGAGATATCACACTTTTAATCTTTCCACTTTTGGCCCCCTGGTGGCCAAGTCAAGAATCAGACCAATATTTAGTGTCAGAGGTAACCTGACCTGCTGGGTACTGTACAAAGTTTCAAGTTTATAGCCCTAGCGGTTCAGAAACGTGTCACTGTTTTTGAAACGGGGTACAGACGACGGATGACAGACGACGACGGAAACGGACGCTGGACACTGCGGTATTGTATAGCCTCCTCTACGGTGAGCCAAAAATATATGGCCTGAAATGTTCTTGCGTGCGCTAGATTGTGGCTCCCCTTGGTTCTCCAGTAAGGTTTCTTGATAGTTAGGGTAATAATGTGTGCGACTGTACAGCGCTTTGAGACAGTAGATAGAACAGTGAAAAGCGCTATATAAAACTATGACCACTGTTATTATCATCATAATTACATTTACTTACGATCAACACATTTCCCTTGACGTGTATCCCACATGGTGGCGGCATCTGGACATCCTGCAAGATTAGAAGAGACTTTATTGAAAGTGACTTTAAGACGACTATACCTGGCAAGGTATGTTGCCACCGGTTCGTTGGTCAAAGGTACGCTGGTCAGCAACATCGTCGCGGCGGGGTTTTCCCCGGTTTTGGCCTCGTTTTCGAGGGCGAGGCCGGGATTCTCCGCATTTAGCGACGGTGTTGTTGACTAGCTGAGGACACTCCTCTTTGACCCGAACTTTGGCAATAGGCATGGCCGGGAGATGAAAATGGTCAAGCACCTTACGCGATTTTAACTTGTTAATAATGACTGTGTGATACTGTGATATTATATACTTATATGTTTTATACTTGTAAATTTTATTCTCCCATATGGGAGGTTAATAAATAAATAATAAAAAATAATAGTGATCTAGAGCTACTTATATGGAGATTGCTTCTCTTCAATCGTGCCTTAAAAGATGGGTGAAAACAACAACATCAAAACAAATTATTCTGCGCTATAATATTGATTGGAGATATAGCGCAATGGCTTTGTAAGCTCAAACTTCATATGAATAAAAAACCAACAGATTCCACCAAGCCGTTAGAGCAAAGATAAGACAAATCACGCTGCGAGACTATAGCTATTTTACCCAATCCAGACTTGCCAAAAGAAGAAGAACGTTTCTCTGCCACCTTGCGTTGAGCTTAAACTTACGTAAAATGCATTTTTTCTCCACTTGACTCCACTGTTCGGCTGCATTTGGACATCCTGCAGAAAGACAGCATAACCAGTAAATTCCAAGGAACAGGAACACTACTAGCATTATGCTCTAATTGTGGAATTAATGAGAATATTAATTAAGTACTTACGGTCAACACATTTATTCACCGTCCACTTTTTCTCGGCTGGACATCCTGTCAATTAGAAAGAATATTTGGATATCGGAATACTAGATATTGGACATGCAGTAGTGCAATACCATGTATATGGGAAGGTTAAAGGAAGCCAATCACGAAAAGCTTACAAAAATGGGGAGTTTTGGACGGCCCGGTTAAAACCAAAGCGGAAATAAGCTTCCATTGATAAATCCATAGTTCCTAAACCTGAGTTCCCCTCAGGTAGTTGATTATGTGAGCTGGGCATCTGGGTAACATTGGATAACGATGCATAACATTACTGACTCCAGTCAGTGAACTGCATAAGAGGTAATAACCAATTTTAGTTATTTCTTTACTACGTTATCTAAATAAAGATTTTGTGCCACGACTGGATCCCTTTCATTATAACTGGTGTGTAACAAATACTAATTTGTTTGAAGTACTGATGGAATAAAATAACCAAATGTGAACAGATCACGAGAAGGATTACTAAACGTACCAGAGTACTCATTGATCTACCCAAGATGTCTACCCACTAAAACCACTGAAAAAAGAAATGACCGCAAAGGGTAGTAAAATACCTACTTGCAATGCAGTCCTTCTTCGCTTCATCCCATTTATAATCAGCGGCACAACCTGAAAATACAGCCACAGGTGAACGTGTTACATTAACGCTATCAAACTCAGTTGGCCTATTCGGTATTGCGAACATCTTAAAGTATGATTCAATGGCAGGTTTTCTGGATTTTTATGGTACGCCGTTTTTACCACAGTAAAAATAAAATCCAACGTAATTTTTATCGTGAAGGCGAAGGCATTCCAGAAGTTTTTTTGCATTAATTTCATTTTTAGGGTCTAAGTTAAGCTCGAGGCAAAATATGCACCGAAGATCGAAATTCATTTAGAATATTTTTATTCTATCTTAAACTGTTGGCTTCAAAATCTCTTTCGAATTCTCTGAACTATGGAATCTTATATAATTTGGGTGCGGTTTTTTGTCCTTTTTTCAAGTTATGAAGTTAGCGACTAATTGATTCACACAAACGCCAGCAATACAAAACCTGTCCTGTTTCTTTTGGGGACTTGTTCATTTATGCAAACGACAGCGAATTCGTTATTGTTGAAGCAACATGCAAACTTGGTCACTTTAAAAAACTGCGCGGTAAAACCTTCCGGTGTAGAAATCGTCCCATTATTCAGTTGTAAACTTTCTTTTTGGTTTCTTTTTGATATAAGAGAACGATACCAGTCGCAGAGCCACTGAAATCTTTTAGTTGAAAACCGCTTGGTTTTTTGTCTTATTTGCCTTATAGTCATATCACAAAATGTCACAAAAAATCAAATTCTCCTTTTTTTCAGGAAACCTTAGCGTTTTGTAGTATGATTTAAGTTACGTCAATTACTAATTCCGCAGGTTAGTTCAAGGAAACAGGTCAAAAGTCCTTTTCTGCAGCACGATTTTCGATTTATTACTGCTCCGACAGATTTATTTTCTTTTTAAAGTATACATTCGATATACTAATTTTAGCTAGTACCATAGAATTGTAGAAAATGATACTCACGCAGAACGCACTTAGAATTTTTAGTGTCCCACTTTTCTTCTGCTTTCGGACAGTCTGAAAATAGCCCAAAGTGTTGTTTTTTTAGCTTTGATCTGAATGGCATACATTATCCGATACGGTTTACATTGATATCATTTTAGGGATGATCTTTACATCACTAGTGTTATTCCTGGCAAACGATGTTCGTGTAATTTCAAAACTGAAATGATTGGACGAAGATAACGTTTATTTCGTGTCTTGGTATCTTGTTTATTATACGTCACCGTTTTTTTCGTGGACGTTTAACTGGGAAGTGGAAACGGTGGCGCGAGTTTTCCTTAAGCTAAGCTATATTTATGTGTAATCTGGACCCATGCTTTTCAAAGGTTAACCTCGCTTCAAACAAAAAGTGCAATTTTAGCTTGAAGCATTTTGTAGCAGGGCTACTTACTGGTCTGGCAAGAGTGTCCATCACCATTGAATCCATCATTGCATTTACACGCGTACTGTCCATTTACTGTAGAGCAGCTAGCATCTTTATGACAAGCAGGAAAAGCTAGTTGCCTCAAGGTGCCTTGCGCTGTGCATTCGTACTTGACAGTGCAACCCTTCATCACAACTGAATTGCCGCTCTGAAATCGGATTATTTCGACAAAAAAACTAGATTATACAAATATGAACTAAAGGAAGACATGACCGTGAACACTCAGGACAGAGGGAGGTTATCATGAGATGATACAAATAATTATGAATCATTTACTAATACAGAGGAAAAGAGGTGATTTAAAATCTTAACTGCAAATAGGGTAAAACACATGCAGTGATAACCGTAACCATTGATTAACCAATAACCCGAACATAAAAAGTAACCCAGCTACCGTGAAAGCTGCACGGTTTCCCACTTTCGCCGCTGTGTAATAAAATAAACTAATTATGTCAGGGGTATCCAAAGATTACATCTGGGTTTGGTTTCACTATATTCATTTTGATAAACGACATTAGACGTCAATATTAGAGCAACATAAAATTTGTGTAGAGCATTTGATGCTTACGTCGATATGTTGTCCATCAACGGCATCACATCCACACTTGCCAGGCAGAACACAGTCATTTCCAAGTCTAAAGTAGCCTTCATTACAAGAACAGCCATCTTCAGGCTCACCAGCGACGCAGTCCGCGGGAGCTTTCCTCTGTTGGCAGGTCTTTTCACATGCAGGGTACAACTTGGGAGTGTAGGACGCATTTGCCTCGCAGTTTAGAGCTGGAAGGAAGACAAAATGGCGTGGGCTTATTATACTCTGGTTACCCAGGAAAGTGTTATTTACAAATATTTCCAATATAGGCAAATGAAGAATATGGTGGTTACTTTTGATTGTGGTGTCACGTAGGACAAATATGGTTGGTTACAACTTACGACAGAAGTTGGCTCTTCTCCAAACACTTCCCAGCCCTTGCTTTGCACAATCATCAGCAAACACAGCCAAGTTCTTGCAGACAACATCAGGGACGTCCTTCGCCGCTGTGGCCTCTTTAGAATAGAAACACACGTCGAACTCGCAGCTGTCCTGGTATTGCTTCACATTCACCAAACCACTTGCGATACAAGCCTTGAAGGGACCGTTTGTGTCTGTGATGTAACCACAGTGGTTATTGTTCTTGACTTTCGTGGCCCAAGCAACAGTGCAATCACCATTGACATCGGCTGCTTTACAGTTGCTACAAAAAGGTAAAATAGATATATACATAAAATGAATTTAATCGAAAAAGTTTACAACACCTTCCAACTACATTATAGAAACAGCTGCTGCTAGAATTCTGTTAACAACATAATAATTATTGCAGTAGGCTATGCTTTAAAGCACTTTACGATGTGCATTTAAGGTTCCATGTTTAACTATTGACAATAACCCCCAAAAAACAACTACTGAGTCTGCCTGACTCTCCTAGAAATGTAGACCTTAGATTATTTCATCAAAAAGTAGACACTGTCAGCCGACATTTTCAAATCATCTTTTTTTTCCTGGTGCAACTGGATATTCTGGCTTGTCCAACAGATTAAATGAAGTTAGAATTACAACATTTTGTTCAACTATCAATTCCACATTCTTCTTCTGACAATCTTTCACCCAGACCCGATGTGAAAATGTACCTACCTCTGTTGCTGTAGACCAGAGTCATCGGGCACAGACCAACTACTCGAGAATTCATTCTTAGTTGTGGCTTTCGTCTGTCCTTTAGCAATAAGATCATCATTTCGATTGTCGTTACATGTTCCACAGATTCCTTCCACCTTGGTTCCGAGTGTGGATGAGATGAACGTCTCAATGAAGTACCTCCTGTAGGTGGTGATCATACCACAAGCTGTGGCCTCGACCTGGAACTGCCTGTTAGCGAATGAGACTTTCACGTCTGTGCCTTTCCTGGTCCTGATAGTTATAGGGAAACTGCTCTTGGTTCTGTCGACGCCGTCGATCTACAAAAGTAAGACACATACAATTCCGCTGAAGAAGAAGCAAGGTAGTGATCGGCCTTTGAATGCACAATCTTGGGCTGGTTCGTCTCGCTGGCTCATGAAGCATTACCAAATCCCACAGCTGTCACCAAATCACGTCACGACCTCAGGCAAAAGGACGCAACTGGAGCTATTCTGGATCCTTTTCATCAAATGGGTAGAACCCTTCAAGGGGTGTTTTGCGGTATAGTCGGGTCAATATATGACAAATACCCCCTCATGCAACCCCAAAAAAATTGCAACAAAAGGTTTTTCAACTGATTCTGTTAGGTTTTGATGTGCTTTATAACATACTAAAAGTCTATCAAAATCCAACCCCCGAAAAAGGGTCATTTTCAAGATGGCGTCCAAGATGGCCGCCAAAACCTCTCAATGGCCATAACTCAGTTATTAGTCACTCAAATTTGATGATTTTGGTGTCTATCCATATGTTTTGGGGGTCAAGGAATGCAATGATACAAAAGAAAATGAAATTGGACAATTACATATCATAGAAATCCAATGTGGCGTCCGAAAATGGCGGCCGACACTTGTTTTTAGCCATAACTCAGTTATTTGTGAATCAAATCATTCAGTGCTATCTTGGTGTTTATCCCCAGGTTATTGGGGTAAGGAACACAAAAAAGCCATTTCCATATAGATTCAATGATTACAGACCTGAAAATCAGGTAAGTAAAGAATTTTTGCTGTTGTCACCTTCCATATTTTCAGTGCTGCCATCTTCGTAATCTACAAGAAACCACTTCTTAAATAATGCAAGATAATCCGCTAATAATCCCTTCATTACTAAATTTGACACTGAAACATCATTCCTGTAACACTCAGTACTGATTGTAAGGTAGGTCTGCAGATGAGGAAGTAGTTTATTATCTTGTGTTGTATGATTTAGGGCCTATATGAAGCCCTCAAGCAGGCCATGTGGCGGGCCATGTGGTTTTCAATTTCTTCCTCTCAATATGGGAAGCCAAAGTGTATTTATACAGTTTGCTGGAATCAAACTAATAACCATTGATCATACAGTTTTGGCATTTGGAGGGGGTATCGCCAGATGCAATAGGTTGGAATTAACACTACATGACAACAATTGTTTTAACATAGCCCTGATGTGCCAAATAAGTTTACCTGAATATCTCACTGTCATTTTTGTTTATTTCCTTCAGCCATTATGCAACAATAAGTGCAAGCACAGTCAGTCAAGCTATTTGCCCTATCTGCGAAGCGGAGATTGCGGATTCCAGTGACTCCGTTGCCATTACAGAGAAAGGGGCTAACACAATAAATGCAGCCAGTGTTAAGCGGAAAGACAATGTTATAGTTGCAGCCACTGATGAAGTTCACAGCAGCCGTCGTAAACTATACATAAACGATAAAGACATTCAGTGCTATCTTAAGAGGAAAGCCGGTGGTTCTGTACCAGCAAAGAGAACCACAAGACAGTCGAGTGGAGGTTTTGACAGTGAAACCGATTGCCTATTTTGTGGAAGTGCAGTTGATAAGGTAGATAGGGGACACTTCAGCAATGTACAGACGGACCAAATTGGAGGTTTGTGAATCCCGTTCAGATGATTGGGGACTTACTGTGAAGAGTAGGATTGAATACTATTTACGAGATCTACATGCTGCAGACGGTCTCTATCAGCATTCCTGTAGCATTAACTTTCGGACATTCAAGGCTGTACCTCTAGAGTTCCAGAGTACAGATGATGCCAAGCGAAGAAAGGTTGGTCGACCAAAAGATGAAGATAAGGCGGAGGCGTTTCAGAAAACTGAATGATGAGGAACAGCTATCTGTTACATCTTTGAGGCTGATAATGAAAGGATTTCTTTCTAACCCTGATTCTGAACCATATGGTAATCAATACCTCAAAACCCTTCTGAAAGAACGCTACAAGGACTCAATTTGTTTTTCCGAGGGGAAGGCTTAGACGATATTGTTACAATGAGAGAACAAACATCACATATCCTGAGATCATACTATAAGAAAAAGTGTAAAGAAGGGGACGAAGAGTCTCAAAAATGTGCGATAATTGAAACCGCTGCTAGGTTGATTAAAAGTGATATCAAATCTCAGGTTTCTTCCATAACGAATCAGTATCCAAGTAGTCAGGACTTAAAGCTAGATGCGGCCCTTTCATTCGTGCCCAGTACTCTGCGCCTAGCACTGGACACATTGTTCGTTGGGAAAGACACAAGACGTAAGGTTGCGGCACTTGGTCAAGCAATAGTTCAGGCAGTTCGCCCACGCGCTGTCCTTGCTCCGCTACAAGTGGGACTTGGTGTGCAAACCCATCATCTGTATCGTTCTAAGTTTATTCTGGATACTCTTCATGAAATGGGATTCTGCTGCTCATACGGTGAAGTGCTGAGATTTGAAAAGAATGCTGCGGATTGCGTGGAGCCCGATGTCCTAGGTGGAGAAGAAGACTTGCTAGAGATGTCCATCCTCTTTGCCGCCGATAATGTTGATCACAACATTATCACTATCGATGGCAAAGGGACATTTCACGGAATGGGTGTAATAGCCGCTGTTACCCCTGGAAAACAGATGAACCGTCTCACTCCCAGAAGACACATATCAGAACTTAAAGCTGAAAACAAGACAAAAATCCCTGTACTTGACTATAGGTTTGCAAAGCATGCTTGTCGTGAGGTAGTCTTTGAGGATCTTCCGAGATTTGTAGATTGCGACAAGAAGATTGATATTCTGTGGGAGGTCTCCCTCAGTTTCCAACAGGCAACACCAAACTGGCAAGGCATGATGCATATCTTGCACCAGGGCAACCATCACCCTGGGCAGTCCTCGGTCACATTCTTGCCCATGAGCAATATGTACTCCGGGGACAAATCATGCATTTTGTCCACATTAGACTTCGTTTGCAACCTTGCGATGAAGCACAAGCTGCCCACTATTGTGACATTTGACCAGCCCTTGTACTGGAAGGCTGCTGAAATAATCATTGACGCACCGCAAAACAGCTACCTGAAAGGCATTGTTCTCATGTTAGGGTGTTTCCATACTCTTATGAATTTGCTGGGGGCTATTGGTGGCCTCATGGAGGGAACCGGTTTGAAGAACATCCTCGAGACTGTGTATGGAGAGAATGCGGTTGTCCATATGATGTCCGGAAAAGCAGTCCAGAGAGCAATTCGTGGCCATCTTCTGGTTGACAAGTGCCTGCATAGCCTACTTGTATCAGAAATGGTCAATGACGATCCTGAATTTGTGTCACTACTGGTTCAAGCTGAGGAGTTGTACTCCTCCCTCCTTGCCGGAAAGACGACGCTAGATAGTGCTGCTTGTTCTGATGCTGTGATCAAACTCGAGACAGAAATGGAGAGGAAGAAATCTGAACTTGCTCAGAACTCTAAGACTAGTCAGTTGTGGCTGAACTATCAGCGAATGGTTGAAATGGCAAGGATGTTGATCAAGGCAGATCGCACTGGGTCTTGGCTCATGCATTTGCAGGCCGTTTCAGATTGCTTGCCTGTATTTGCTGCAGCTGGTCATTTCAATTACTTGAGGTCTGCGCATTATTATCTGCAAGAAATGAGTAACCTTGAGAAGAAACATCCAGATGTGCATAGAAGGTTTGTTAACGGATTCCATGTTGTTCGAAGAAGCAACCAATTCTGGGCAGGACTAAGTAGTGATCTTGTCATTGAACAAACATTGATGAGGTCTCTTAAAAGCACAGGAGGTCTTACTCGTGGCAGTGGGATGACTGAGGACATGCGCAATCTATGGACATTGTCTGCACCCGTGACTTCAGAGTACAACAGTGCGATGCAGGATTTCACCGACCTGACTTACACAAGTCCGCAACACAAAGACTCCACTGAAGCGCGAATCAAAAGAGATACATCTGATCTTGAGAAAATTCGATTGAAGCTTGCTGCCTGCTCACTGTTCACTTCAGATCCTACTCTGAGGAATATCGTCAATGGGATCGTAGCTGGTCAAGATGTGAATGTACATGACTTTGAATCAGTTGGGAACAAGATAATAGAGGATATGATCGGAAAATCGGCATTCGCCTACAAATTCAAGCGAAAGGACCGAGCCAAAACCCTTGGGAATATCTCTGCCGTGAAGATTGCTGCTGATCGCACAATTGATCCTGCTCTCCTTTTCCAACGTTTCCTTGTTGTGTCGAGGTCAGGAGATCTTTCCCTGGATGAGGTTTTGAGTTATGAACTGAGCCCCTTCCCTCCAGCCCTCTTTGAGACAAGGAACATTCTTCGAAAAGCAGACAAACCGCAACTTGCACAGGCAATTCGAGACCATGTGACAGGCTTATCAAGTGAGGCGGTCCTGTACTCTGTACCTGAAACAGATTGTTACGTGTTGGATGGTGGTTCGTTGCTGCACCGTGTACCGTGGATGAGAGGACAAACATATGGTCAGATAGCAGACTCCTATGCAGACTTCGTGGTGAGACACTACGGTCAAGCGACAGTTGTATTTGATGGTTATGGCGAAGGGCCATCTGTAAAGGACAATACACATCAAAGACGGGGAAAAACACGCACCCTCTGGTTAACTTCACGGCAGAAACAGAGTTTTCCGGGAAAAAGGAGGATTTCCTGTCCCGTGACAAAAACAAGGCAGGGATGATTGAACTCATCAACACGGCACTTGCTAAACGAGGGTGCCACATCATTCAGTCGCCAGGGGATGCGGACGTTGATATCGTCAAGGCTGCTGTTGATCGTTCGCGCACTTGTACCACAACTTTGGTTGGTGAAGATACAGATTTGCTAATCCTACTGCTACACTATGCTAGAACAGACAATCAGACGATTTATATCCGTTCCGACGCAAACAAGCAGTCAAAGGACCACAAGGACAAAGTCTATAACATCAACCTCTTGAAAGAAACCCTAGGAGATGATGCGTGCAATGAGCTGCTCTTTCTTCATGCCTACACAGGTTGTGATTCAACATCTAGGATCTTTGGCATAGGCAAAAAGTCATCCTTCCAGAAATTAGTGAAACCTGATCCTGTCATGAAGTCCTGCGCTAGCACATTTATTCATCCAAATAAATCTCCGGAGGAAATATCCGAACAAGGCCAAGACATGATGGTTAATCTCTTTGGCGGAAAGTCTAACGACACGCTATCATCGCTGCGCCATATCATTTTCACCAAGAAAGTTGCAACCGCTAAAGCATTTGTCACCCCAGAAAGACTTCCCCCAACTTCTCCAGCCACACGATACCATAGCCTACGTGTTTACTACCAAGTCATGGTGTGGATGGGTATGGAAAACGAACTGAATCCTAGGGATTGGGGATGGAAGGAGGAAAGTGATAGATTGATTCAAGTGATGACAGACAAGAACGCTGCCCCTGATGAACTTCTAAAGGTCATCCATTGTAATTGTTCAGCAGGATGCACATCTGCCCGATGCAGTTGCAGACGCTATGGACTTCCTTGCACTACGGCATGTGGCCCTTGCCAAACTGAAAACTGTGACAATCCTAACAACAACAAAGAAATTGAGGAGGATGAGGAGGAGACTGACAATTAAAGACCTAAACATATTCTATGGACCAAGGTGATAAGTGGTTTCTTAAATTGGTTTCAAGACAATACAAATCCCAGGGAGGAACCCGCGTGTGTTATAGGCGCTGCTTCCCCCTTGCGATCATCTTGTTTGGATGCCATAGTGAATTTCTTGATAATGCAATAGCCATGTGTGATCCAAAATAGTCTTAATGTGTTCCTTACCCCCAATAAGCTGGGGATAGACACCAAGATTGTCAAATTTGATTGACAAATAACTGAGTTATGGCTAAAAACAAGTGTCGGCCGCCATTTTCGGACGCCATATTGGATTTCTATGATATGTAATTGTCCAATTTCATTTTCTTTTGTATCATTGCATTCCTTGACCCCCAAAACATATGGATAGACACCAAAATCATCAAATTTGAGTGACTAATAACTGAGTTATGGCCATTGAGAGGTTTTGGCGGCCATCTTGGACGCCATCTTGAAAATGTCCCTTTTCCGGGGGTTGGATTTTGGTAGACTTTTAGTATGTTATAAAGCACATCAAAACCTAACAGAATCAGTTGAAAAACCTTTTGTTGCAATTTTTTGGGGTCAAACTGCATATTGACCCGACTAGTACTTATGTGTGGTACACAGTGTCTATTAGGTGGATCCTGACAACAGGGCCTACAGGTAATGTATAGCAAGTCTTACTTAAGTAAAAGTACTCATTAGAATACGATAGTGCACATGATGTTGAACTTAGCACTGCATGTAGTCATTCAGGCCTCCTGGCAAATTAAACGAACACACACTCTTTTTCAATTCAATTCAATTCAATTCAATTTATCAAAATCCATAGAGGACCGAATAGAAAGCAAGTACAGATTATCTTTAATCCATACTCGCAGAATGTATACAAATAACAATATGTAGATACATGTACAGAGTGACTGGTTTATAGCTTTCTGTCCGAGTATATTCTACCGAAAACTCTCATCAACAATAATCTTAAACAATAAAAGAGCCATTACAAACGTACGTAATCTGATATCTCTTTCTGCGAAAAATGCTTGGATAAAGTTGCTGTACATTGGCAGGTGTCCCGATTTGATAGAAGAAAATACAATTTTTGTGTTAAGATGAAAATACAGAACCCCGGACATTTATTACTAATATAATCAAAGAAAATCTTACGTTTCACTAAATCATATGTACATGTACAACGCTTTTTGGGCCGAAAAGTCGATACTTACGAAAACCTTCCCCGCTTGTTGACTGTATCTGAAGGTCATATCCTCGACGGTCACATCCAACAACGCCACAAAGCTTACTCGAGGGTTACCGATATGAACATTCTTCTCCTCTACATTGAAGTAACACTTGTCATTCTTGAAGTCATCCTTTAGCTTGGTGAATGTGTACTTGCATTTACCCATGAAGTCGATTCTGTGGCCGTCGTATTGGTAGTAATGGGGATCACCAGATGCGAAGCAGCGGCATGTTTCTGTAGAGTATTAAAGTGGCATGTACTTTCAACAGCTAGATTATTTCGCGAATTACGAAAAAAAAAGTATTTTTGACTGGAAAACCGTAAGAAAATTTGTATTCGCAAAAACATTAAAAACCGTGAAATTATTATCTTTTTCAACTGATGCGATTGCGAAAATATAGAGGTGCAAATTATTGAGAGCTACATATGTCGGGATGACTTACAGGGGAGACTCATTAATAACTACATGTATGATACACATTGACTATTGCATAGTCGCTTAGCTATATGTATTTGCGCAGTGTGTCACAGGTGCCTGTTGTTACTAGAATCATGGCGACTGATCAGCTCCGAATAAGCTGTGATGCACATAAACGAAAAGAAATTTATACGTACAGCTATTTCATGTCCAGAGTTACATGAACAAGTGTATTTTCTGTGGTTGCTTTGGGGATTGATCACTTGCTATTGATTATAGATCTGTGATTCAGATATTATCGTGCGACTGCGCCACATCGGAGAGTATGAATAATGTTGGCAAAAGAAAGTTTAACTTACTCGCTTCACATGTTCCGAACATAGTGTTGTACTTCTGTGGTGACGGACATTCTGAAAAAGGGACATATATTATCAACAACTCCGGTTAAAAATCTTTTCTGGTTTAAAATCAATTCGTTATTCTTGTCTGCATCGTCTGGGGCTCTTGATAGTAGAGCGGCTAAGGGAGATTTTTCACCAGAATCGTTCACTTCTTCAAGAAAGCATGAAATTTTGCAGAGGGGTATTATAGCACATAAGGATCATTAAAAAAAATGGACCCCAAAAAATTACGCCTCCTGGTGGCCGCCATCTTGAATTCCAAAATGGCCGCCAAAAATTACCTAGTTTTGTCCATATCTCCGCCATGTTTTTGACATTCCTCTGTGTCTCTAACACTATAAGTGTCAGAAACAAAATTCTAACGCTTACTGCGTCTACAGAGTATATGTAAGTCATTAAATAATAGACCCCGAAAATACGCCCCCTAGTGGCCGCCATCTTGAATTCCAAGATGGCCGCCAAAATAATCTAGTGTCGTCCATATCTCCCGTTCTAAAGCACTTAGGATGGAAAAACGAGCGCCTCAACCCATGTTTTCAATATCAAGGAACATTTTGGAAGCATCAGAAATTCGGTCAGATGGCGGTCATCTTGGATTTCAAGGTGGCCACTATATTTTAAATCTGTGTGAATGCAATTACATCAGTCACCATTGCATAAAATTGATCACCTTTTTAAAAGGAAAGCATATCACACCGGTCCCTACGAATGTCCATATAAGGGTCTGTGTCAATGTCTTAATGATTGATATTTTCAAAACAGAATGTCCATAATGTCTCAAAATGTTAATGATTGATATTTTCAAAACAGAATGTCAATGTAAGTGTCTATGTCTATGTCTTAAAATGTTAATGATTGATATTTTCAAAACATAACATCCCTAAATCGCTAGACCTTATAGCAACTGCCACTACACTTGCAGAGTGCAGTACAACCACCGCCAAAGTTCTTCTTGAAGCATTTGCAGTTTCCTTTGCATGACTTGGTGCATTTACAGGAGATGAGTTCGTGACATGCCTCTTCAGCTGCAGGTAATGTTGTCCACTTCGGCTTGTAACCACTCTGAGATGGTTTCCAACCCCAGTCAGTTGGTGTCGGTACCAATGGGCTCTTTTCCAAGGACTGGCCCAAAACATGTCCTGCCTGGTAGGTGGCTCTACTGACGTGCTGTACAAGGGCGGCCCTCGTTGGTGGTATGTTGTCGATGTTTCTCGACATTTTCGAGAACAATGTCATCCTAGCTGAATTCACAGACACCTCGTCACTTGTCCTGCAGTACAGCAACACTGTAAACCGTTCCAGTTGCTGGATCACATCCTCAGGCGGGTTGGGTGTTGGCGACGAGAGGCGTACGAAAGTCTCTGTGATTTCAGGCCACGCAAGCCACGTGTTCCATGCGGACTTCTTACCATAGTTGGCAAAGTACGATGTGTTGTCCGAGCCCGTGAAGGCATGAAAAAACAGCAATCCGTGTGCAACCTGAGGGCCTACTGCACTTGCAATCTCATGGACAGGAATATAACGAAAATCCTTGCCCGTCCCAAAAGCTATCCACAGTTGTTCAAGATTTGCAAAGTTCTGAAAGTTAGCAACAGCTAATACAACAACATCTGTATCCACTGTTCTAATCATCACTGTTTTGAAGCCGGAATTCATTGCATCTTTGACATGAAGGAAGATTCTTGTGTCCGCCTCCTCATGGGAACATGGCTGTAGTCCGTCCGTATTCTGATCCATAACTGAGGTAACAACAGCCTCGCTCAAGGTGGAGATGATGATTGTGTCTCCAGTGTCTTCAGAAGCCAACTGCTTTCCCAGAAACTGGAAGAGTTCCTCTTTATTTTCATCATTGCGCAAGAAGTTTTTCCAATGTCCTGGAAGCTTGACATTACAAGACACTCGTCTGCGTGCTCCGGTTCCTCTATTTTCTCGGGTTGAAAGTTTCAGACTGTCTTTCAGGTAAATGTCCCAAACAAGATTAACTCGACTCGTCTTCTCTAGCTGTGCTGACACATGTGGAATGAAAACATCCTTGGCATATTCCCCGAATGTCCTAGATTCCCCAACCGGCAGAAGATGTACTACAGCTGCGCCATCAAGAACTTTTACCTCAACAGATGGGGTGTTGGAGACGGCTGAATCGATCTTGGACTCTAGGCATCCCACAAGATCAGACTTTTTCCCCTGTCGAAGTTTTCCGGACGAAGACAGCGATGGTGGGTACTGCTGATTCTCGTGCTTGAAAAACTCCTGAAGGTCACCTTCTCGTGATTGACTGGCGATGTGTAAACGCGAGAATAAGGAGCAGTCACTCTTCAGTTCGGTTAGCTTTTTCTTGTCCTTTGATGGGGCCTTCTTGTTAGGCCTGCTGAACAGCGGGAGCGCATTTCTTGGTATTGTGGCACTTATTGCTTTGTCGTTTTTTAACAATCTTTCATTGATGAAGGATGAATACTGTTCGTTCCCGAGTTGGCGTATCCCTTCATGCTACTGACAACACTCGTCGGCATTATTTCTTGAGTATCGATGGTGAGAAGGTCATTGCTACGATCAAGAAACGGATTCCCAAATTCCTCCATGGTAGTGACGAAGGCACGTACGTCCTCGGAGAAGGTCCTCTGTCTGCTGTCGCTCTGCTCATGATGTTTGCCATGGTCGCTGTCGAGGTGTGGGTCAATACTGTCTTCGTACTCTGCAATGATTGCGGACAACTGTGGTCCTGCCACCATCCAGCGTCGTAGGGCTCCAGGGTTCTCGGTTAACCCGATAGCTCCTCCATCTCCCTTGACCAGCGCATTCATCTGCTCATGCGCTTGGTCGAGTCCGATTGCAGAGAATGAATTTCCAGTCTTATTTGAGGTAAACGCACCACCCATGAAATGTTCATAAACCTCAGGACATCTCTGACGGAGGTTAGTCATGTCCCTTATGTGCACAGGAATCCACCGAGCATAGTGCACATGGTCCAAAGCAAAGAACCATGGAGCAAGTTGAGCCAAAGACTCAACATACAAATCGAAGTCGGATGTGCGGTGGGCTCGAACGAAAGCCAGGAGATTTAACTCTAGTTCAAAAACTATGCTCCAGAATTGAAACATGGGATGGGAAAGATACATCTTTTCGCACCATGCAGTGAAGGCCGAATCAGAGAACGTATCACTATCAGCTGAAGTTTCTTCTTCCATCTCAAACGCTTGTCTCTGAAGACAATACAGCGATGCAGCAGTGATTTGATGAGCCCTCCGTGTCTTCGTTATATGCGAGGCACGAATGAAACTGTCTGCCGTTCCTTGGTTGGCAACGTTTGCCTGGGCGATAGCATTTGCCCAGCCACTCCCCTCGATCAAATCTCCGATCACCTTTAGCGCTGCCATTTCGATGTGGAGAGGACCCAGCATCATGACGTACTTGTTTTCGCCGAACAACCGTGGTGACCGCCACTGGATCTGCTTTCCGATGGCGTACAGTGGCTGGTCCATGGTGAGAACAGGGGTTTGTCCCAGATTGAGATGCTCCGTTGCTGCCTTATTTGTTTTCATGCAATGGGTTATCATGGCGAATGAATGCGATACATCTCGAAACAATGGCATCAAAGCAACGGCTGTTGGTAGATTGTTACTAGGATCCTGCATGGATGCGTGATAAGCCGCCCATGACATATCTTCGACGTCTTCCAGTTCCTCCGTCACCAGTAACATTTGCTTCTTCAGCCAGTCATACTCTTTCTTGCGGTCCTCAGTAACTTTGTTAGTTTCTGGTCTCACAGGCCCTTCGATCATTGGAGCTACAATTTCCTTAGGCATGGGGATAGCAGGCAGAATGTTTGTGTACGATAAGGGGAGAGGAGGAATCTGTTTGTCCATGTGTGTTTGCTCTAAAACGATTCTGTCTCTAACAGTTCCTCGATTGTCTTCGGTTGGATGCTGGCACAGGGAATGTGCTGTTCCATGAAAAGAGCCGGCTGCAGTTATTGCGCTTGGATTGTGATCAATGTTGTCAACCTGATCAGTTGTAAAAAGACCACCTTTCAGCTGAGGGGGACACAGGGTACCATCACTTTCAAAGCGCTTGATGATTCCTTGGGCGACTACAGACGAAATCCTCAACACTCGGTCATACGATATCGATAATCCATGCCTGTGAAGGCAGTCCACAAGCTCCCGCTTCCTTGTCTTCGCGTTGATCTTCAAGCCTAGGTAGACAGGAATAGGAACCACCCTTTCACTACTGTGCCGCACAACTGCCTGTCGTGGTTTATTCGACGCCTTGATACTATTGAACGTGAGAAGTTCAGAAATGGTGCGAGCTGCTTGTGTTGACGATTCTTCCTTGCGCGACTGAGACTTTATACTTGGACCATCAAGAATCATATTAATGAGTGCAAGCAATGTGTCTGGGACGGTTTGTTCTGGGTTTTTTTTCACAAAGCGAGCCGTTGAATGAGTGACCATAACTGAAAATCTGCTTTCGAATGATAGTAGCAGCCCTAGCTAGTTGCAAGGCTTCAGAGTCTCCATCTGAACAGGCCTTCAATATTGCATCACCAACCGCAGTATCATAAGTCAGGAGTACATCCCGTCCTTGGTTTACAGCCTTCAGATATGGACAGTGCAATAGCAAACGTTCCTTCAAGCGCGTTGAATTGACCTTATCGCTGTCCTCTGAACTCAGCTCTGTAAGACGTTCACTATAGACAGAGACTAGATCAGCAAGACGGAAAACTGGCACGGGGGTCTCGATCAGCCGCATTTCATCTATGTAAGATATCAACTCTGCCAGCGCAATATTGTGATAGGATGAAGACGCTTTCCGACCATGACTTTCTGCACCTTGCTTGTCCTTATCGCCCTTTTTGAACCTGTTGTACAGTTTGTTGTAACAGTTCTTATGGTACTTTGCGTCCAATGCAATCATATCACCCGCTGATAGTTTCGCCAAAAGCTTGGTGTCATTTAGCTCTGCGGCATACCAGCGAACCAACGTATCGGTCCTAAGAGTAGAAACTGCATGTAATCCTGAAGGCCCAGCTTCTCCATCGCAGAAAAAACAGACTGGGACTGATATCGAATCATCTTTCAAACTACCAGTAGACCACCTTCTTCGTTTTACTGGGGGCCTGCCATCACCATTCGCGTCTTTTTCTGATTCGGACTTTCGTTTGATTTCTCGCTGTAACTTAAATTCACTGAACATGTTCCTGCACGTCTTGTGCCACTTCGCTTCGTTCTTCCGCAATGTCTCTTGAATACCTGACCCATCATCTAATTGTTCAGTACAAATGTTGAGAGGTACCTGACCAAGTTCTTTGAACCTAGCTAGGTTAGTCGCGAATGTCTGATAACTTGTGCCGGTAGAAGCTTCACTGTGACCTCGCCCTCTACCCCGCAACGGTTGGGAAAGGGTTTCTGATGACGAAGTTTGACAAAGTAGGCACAGATTCCAGTCAATTGGGGGCCTCCGTACTTCTCCAACCTCACCAGGCCTAACCATACGGAACTGCTTTGACATCATTCACCGATTCCTGAAAAAAATTTATGACATGAGTTGTTTTTCAAATTTTGGCTTGTTTTGCGCTCCATACCCCGGTATTTATAAAAAGAACTTGTCAACAACTCAACATTTGACATTGTCAGTCATACTTACGGTAGTGTTCTCCTGGATACACCACTTTCATTTACTACAATCAAAGACTGCCAATAAACCATGTACGGATGATCAATGTTAGGCCTAATGTCCATACATGTAGGCCTACACACTGGTGCACATCGTACTTTCACTTTCATTTGACATGACAGCACGTGCTTCCTTTTCAATACTTAAGTATATCTTTTGCGCATTTATATGCTAGAGCATACTGTCAAATACTTACATGCTACATTTCCTTCATAGATCCATTCAGATGGTAATACGGGAAGAAATGATCTCGGTTTAATTAGCTTCTTTGTTTCAAAAATATGGCATAATCATAGGTGGCAGCACTGAATTATGGGATAAAAAATGCGCATTAATTTTTTTTTTTTGGTTGAGCCCTTTTCTTTTAGTAAGGTATTATTATAGTTGTTACAGATATGAAGTGGTGACGGATATACACCTGAGAGTAGTTTGACAAAAACAGAGGCATTTAAAAAATTGAGGCGGCCATCTTGAAATCCAAGATGGCCGCCATCTGACCGAATTTCTGATGCTCCGAAAATGTTCCTTGATATTGAAAACATGGGTATAGGCGCTCGATTTTCCATCCTACGTGCTTTAGAACTGGAGATATGGACAAAACTAGGTTATTTTGGCGGCCATTTTGGAATTCAAGATGGCGGCCACCAGGGGGCGTAATTTTTTGGGGTCCATTTTTTTTAATGATCCTGTGCTATAATACCCCTCTGCAAAATTTCATGCTTTCTTGAAGAAGTGAACGATTTTTATGCTTATGAGCACATACAAACTACCGGCCGGATATTCTCATTAACCGTGGTAAAGAACTGATGAAACGTACTTTTTGGACGTTTTGAAGCCCAAAAATCATGTTTGGTCACGAAGCTATAGGATTGATGAAAACCAGACATGAAAGAACTCCAACCAGTAGTTCGAACTGAAAAGCTCCAAACGATGCGGACAAACACTCATAAATGGAATGTAGCTAGAGGATAACAGAACAACCAATTCCAACTGAACACACCCGAAAATCTGAGAAAGATGTGAGCTTATAATGTTCTAGTTGACGTGTAGCACTCAACTTACTTGCAACACATTTCGTTCCAACCCATTTCTGACTCGCAATGCACCCTAAAGAGAAACAAAAAATATATATCATGGAAGATGACTGATATACTAACCCAAACGGAAAGGCCAATTTTTTACTACATTTAAAAAAAATCTTATCAAAACTAAACTGAAAATAGAAATATCCAGTTTAGTCAAAATTCAAATTTCATGTTATAGCATGGAACAGGTGCAGTACCGGTGCAGAAATAGAAATGTCTCCCGTGGACTCCATAGAACCATATATCATACTCAGTCAGAATACAATAGGGCTGAACACTTCTTCCACGGCCATCTATACCACAAAGATAAGAACGGGCATGATACAATCCTTTGTTCAGCGGACGACATTCTATCCTTGGAAATTTCAAACCTTCTTCATTGTTTACGACATTGGGTGAAAGGTAATGAAAACTATAGAGAAAGACAACTAAGAGCATTGGATGGGTTGATGGTTTGTTATTACAATTAAGTGTGTCTTTTTAATTGTGTATTAGCAGTCAAATGGACCGCGCTGACCTCAAACTCCGACACAACAGACGTTACGGCTCTGGAACAGCGAAGCAGCACCCTGGCGGCAAACAGCGCCACGCAGCGGCCACCCCGTGGTTTTGGTGGTAACCTGTTGAAAAGTTAGCTCCGTACCATGGGAAAAGTCACAAAACTATAATGGGTTCATTAAGAATGGTATTTGGACATTCCCGAATTGAAAGATATTTCACTTACTAACAACACATCTCGTTCCGTCCCACCTCTGTTGATAATCTGGACAAGCTGAAAGTACAATACCACATAGAACGTTAATAAAGATGTCCGTGCGGAAAACTCTATCTTAGTTCAAACAAGTTTTATATTTCGTAAAAGTTTTGTTATCGACTACTAGTAGACACACATTCTTGGCCATTTGCTCTTAGTATGATTTTTCACATTTGCTCATTGAAAAGAACGTACATGTACAATGCTTGTCTGGTATACAGGCCTGGCTTTTCGTACATGACATACTGATGTTTACTTACGATCAACACATTTTTTAGTGCTCTCGTCAAACTTGAGACCAAGGCTGCATGCTGAAATATGGGAGATGATGTGTATTTTGATGAATTAAAAAAAAGGGGGGGGTGAGAGTAAAAACTAAGGATAGGGAAAAGCGAGCAAGGAAAGATAACAGTTCATTTCCATTGGAAAACAAATACAGTCCAAATCACAATTTTCATCCAGTTCTCATCCAGTTTTCCGGTAAACTTGTATTTCTGATTTATCGGCCTAAGACCAATGTACAAATCATCGACCATGTCCCTGTTAACTAGTGATCCAATATGTTTAGCTGGATCTTTGCCGTCAACCCATGGCATTAGATTGCCAGTCTTCTGATTATAGCTGACTCCAATGAAGGACCACGAATTGTTAAAGCTCTAGTTATCTAATTGTCGTTAGAATCGCACCATATACATGTAGTACATGTGAATGAAATATCTTACGAGGAATGGGGGTTCCAAAGACTTCGACTTCGCACAAAGTCAACGCCTGGCTTCTTGACCTAACGACCGCAACATATCTCCCTTGTAGTTGCTTGTTGCAGTTAAATGTCTGTGATTGACCTTGTGAGACGGCTCCAGTCTTATGAGCACAGACCTCGCTAGAAGAAAACACAAGCCTCGTCCCTGGGGTAGGCCTGGTGTATGTCACCACGATGTCGAAATTACCTAGTCTAGAACCTGCAATAAACACAATCAGAGGCAAAATATTTTGGTGTATGTCCTAGTCGTTCGCTTTACTGTACAGATAAGCAAGCATGACAGAACATACAGCGGCGACTGATGCGTGGTCTTCTCCAAGGTTTCTTTTTCGTATTCAAGTCAAGGAAATCCAAGTTCAAAACAAGAGACCCACTTAAACTCGGAGCACTTAAAATAGATACTGATGTAAACCAGCACCACAATTGCTCCCTCATATATTTCACAACTAAGGATTAGTATACCGGCGCCGCGTAAACACGTGTATACAGTAGAAGAAGTAGAAGAAGAAGAAGACACAATGGTGTTTAAAAAAATATTATTCTTGACTCATGTTCGACCATACCTACCACAGCAGTCCCCTCTGTTATATAAGACAACCTTCTGTATCAAAGATATATCAACTAAATCCACCGCCCACCAATTGTTGTTGACGGTATCACCAGCGTTGGCGCTGGTATGGGTGCAACTGTAGCTGAAATAGTTAGTGTTTTTGTTGCCGTCTACAGCTCGGTTCGCTTTACCCCCACTCGCCTCATGGAATTGCAGACAGGTTTTCCTCAATGCCAGGTTCACAGGAACAGTACTCTCCGCTGGAACATAATTATTTTAGACCACATTGATTTATCAGATTGACTAAGCATTGCCGATGATGGGCAACAGCAAAATAAAACTGACCATTTACCGGTTGACGAAATTTATATACGATGTACAAGAACTCGGTCGAAAGAGTCCGTTGCTCCAAAAAGCGCATTAAAGCGAATGAAATGACACCGAATATGAGTTTAAAGGCTTAGGCCTACGCCGTTCGTTGAAAACTTGAAATGTGTATTTGGATATGAACATTTTCAATTGCGTAAATACGTACTAAAGATATAAATTTCAGCACTGCCGTACACATTATATAAATACTATAATACAAAGTTTCAGCAAATTCGTATGCATTTTAACTGCACTACAGCATTGTGTATGTACCGCATTTCTATTTTCCTGAAGTAGTTACAGAGGGTCCTTTACGTATTTAAAATAGCATTCCACTATTTATTTCGACGGTATTTAGCTAGTCTTTCTGAAAGTTGAATAAGTGATACACCGCGCATTTCTCTCGAACTGATCTTATACAAGATTTGCGAGTATACCATAGTCTTAGATATCCTGGTTTCAAATAATCCAAATTAAAGAAATGGACATCATTTACATCAAGTACATATAATATGAATGTTTGTTCGTATGGTGATAGCGATCGTTAAAATGTTTCAAGTGAACAATATTTAAAAATTTGCTCTTGAAATTCATTACTATAAAACGATTTCATCACCGAGTTTAATAAAACGCGCAGCAAGGGCGAATGGTCACGTCCTCGAATAACAGAGTCAGTCGTACGCTACCCCCCCCCCCCCCCCCCGCACACGTTTATGGCTGGCGCGAGTGGACAGAATTATGCCACGGCGTAAATAGGAATTGTGGTGTGATTGTGGTGTGGCATAATTCTCAATTATTGTGGTGTGGTATAATTCTCAATTATGGTGAATCATAAATCAACCAATCAAAACCTCGGATCTCGTGAATTATGCTGCGGCATAAATTGAATTGTGGTGTGGGTCTATTCGACAAAAGCAGTCAACCAATCAGATAGCCGGTAATTGTGGACTGAAGTGTCATTAATGGAGGACGGAAGTGAGAATTGTGATTTGTGTGTTGATGTTATTTTCAAAACACGATTGCAGGCCATGTGATCTTTGAGACTTCGCGGAAATGAAATTGTAAAAAAATGCAAACCTCCAAAGATTTTCAGGTAAGTATTTTTAGGGTAGTTGAGAAGAGCAGGACTGTGAAGGGCTTGAGATCAATGATCGCATGCAATGAGAAGGAATAGAGAAAGAACCAACATTTAGCAACCTACGTACATTTGTTGACATCTGAGCTTCGCACGTTTTATACAATTTCTCTTCCGGCGAAATCTCAAAGATCACATGACCTGCAATCGTGTATTGAAAATAACATCAACCCACAAATCGCGTCCACAATTCTCACTTCCGTCCTCCATAAATGACACTTCCGTCCACAATTCCCGGCTATCTGATTAGTTGACTGCTTTTGCCGAATATACCCACACCACAATTCAGATTTATGCCGCGGCATAATTAGAGATCCGAGGTATTGATTGGTTGATTAATGATGCACCATAATTGAGAATTACGCCACACCACAATTCAGATTTATGCCGTGGCATAATTCGGAATTCCGTCCACTCTCGCCAGCCATACACGTTAGTCATGTTAATTAGCGTTAATTGCACTGTTGACGGAAGGAAAACGTCCTACCTTGTGCTAAGATTGCAGTGACCACAATGGCCACCCATGCCAATGGAGATTTCATTCTAAAAGAAACCGATAGAAAGGAAAAGGAAAAAGTTATCGTTAGAAAACGCAGTGAATACTTCGAAGAGGTCGACGGTTAATAAGCAGTTGTGTTTGTTTTTACCAATTATAATATTTGGTTTTATCAGTCACATACAGATAGCAGATAATCTACCACTTCATTTTCAGGGGCAAAATATCTGACATCAATATTATGGCATAAAAGAGGTTCCAAAGTCTGCCAATTTGGTTTTTAAGATTAAAAAGTGTGGTAAATACGCGCACGTTCTGTTATTAGGCAGTGTTAGTTGTCAATGGGAGTTTAGAGAAATCACATCAAGATCGAATATACTTTTTGAATTAAAAATATAGTTATAACAGCAACACCAAGAAGAATCAAACCTGAGCGAACGAGGAAGGATTCGGAATTCGTTTGGATTTTTACCTACCTTTGAGTGGAACTGCAAGGACTTTCCAGAAGAAACGGGGCAAAAATGCAATTGTTTCCCCAACGGATGCCAGGACGGTAATACCGAAAATATATGAGCGAGCCTTATTTATTTCTTTGTAATACTAGTACTGCCAGAAACCCCTGTTGAATGTTGGTATTGACATTTGCGTAATACGAGAGAACCCGTCAAAGGAATTAACATATGTCGGAGATGAAATTTCAAACAAGGCCTCCATACACTGCATGACAAAAGTCATTTTGTGGCTTGTTTCCAAAAAAATGTTGCAATGTGTATACGATTGGAACTTTTGTTACGAAGTATCCATATGTCCCGCCTTGTTGAAAGTTGTATAACGTTAACCACAAAAGTCAATAGGTGTGTAGATGATTACGACTATTGTGACCGTGTTTCAGGTAGCAGCTCCAGCTTCAAACTGTAGAGTCATCTTTTACAAAAGTCATTCAGTGTGTATTCACTCAGTGACCTTTGTGGGCATGTTTACCCCTGTGGAAAGCCTGTGGAAAGCTGTGGAGAGCTGAATTGAATATGTTCAATTTTTGGAGACCTGTTGCTCATGGGACAGAAAGATGGCTACGTTGTATTTAGAAAAAAAAACATCAAGATTTTGTGATCTTTGGGGGGTGCAAGAATGTCTTTTCAACGTCAAGTCCCCTCTGTACCACGATAGGAACGAAAAGAGGAAAAAGATAGCCGGAATCGCTACTGAATTGGATGTCACCGGTAAGGTTCACATCGGTAATGTTGGTAAATATGCCCCGACCAATTTCAATACACGTTTACCCAAGAAATGAATGAACAAAATATATTAATATCCAGTTTAATATTATTTGCTTGGAAGACAATACAAGAAAATTGGATGTAAACCCTGTGATTTGGATTGCAATTCATCCACTACTTATGAATCTGTGTTGGTCGTTTGAATTAGAATGAGGACAGAGCAAATCGCACGCGGAGCCACTTCCCTTTGCGTGGTACACAGGCTACAGTCCTATAGTCCAAAGATTCTGAGACAAAAAGGTAAATCTCATTCATGTTGATAATACTTGAGTGCTTGTACTGTTTTAATACCCGCCGTTGTTTATGCTAACAGAAGATGACGCAATCAAGAAAATCGCATTCGTCTGGTTCGTCTCCGCCGAATGATGACAATGAGAGACAGACATACCGATGCGACCAGTTCGGTGTCTGCCATGGTTATGAAGTGTGACGTCGGTGTAGAAGAGTTTTGGTCATTGTTGAAGTGGAATGTCATGAATGTGTAGTGACCAGTCAACAACTGTGGAAAGTCACAAAAATATTTGTGGCAAATGGTGATTTCTGTGGCCTGTCGGGATCATTTTGTAGCAAATGTGTGTTACATTATTGACTATTGTCGAGTGTCAACTCGAAACATATGTCGCAGTTGCGTTTTGCACGTCCACATGTCTATCAGTGTGTGGAGAAATTTCGACTTCTGTGGAATGTCACCAGAATGACTTTTGTCGAAGGTGACTTTTGTAGCAGCTGATTTCTACTTTTGTCATGTAGTGTATGAAGGCCTGACAGAGAAAGCTGAACTATGGCTGGACGAGAGTTTGAGTTTTGATGATACAAAAAGGGTAACATTGACCGACTCCACTCACAGGCGATTTTAAACTTTGACATGTGACTATTCATTGTAAACAGTGCCTTGTAGGCCGAATGAGCTGCCTCCACCTGATGTGACCATTTCCCACCATAGTGGAAAAGCATTCCAAGATATGCGTCCACAACCTCAAACTCTTCGTATCATCAATTCTTTAATTTTTTTTCTCGCCCTTATCGAACCGTTGTAGCCACCAGGCTTGCCATACATTGTATGTGAGTTAAGATTAAATTGTTTATTAATAAATGAAATTTTAATTCTTAATAACAGGATTTTTCCCAATTCTTCTTTATGGTAGAATCACCCACTTTATAGGTTCCTGCCACTTATCAAGTAGCCGCCAGACTGGTGTAGTTCTTTGAACTATGGAAACCAGTATTGTCCAATTCCAGCAGTGTACAATTCTTTCAACACCGAACATTGGTGTTCAACCTACCCACTATTTGAGGGTTCACTGACTGGTACACCCTCTGCACTGCTACACTTTCAACACCAAAAATCGGTGTTCAGCGGATCCCCTAAGTGAGTGTTCATGGATAGGTACACCGTCTTACAGTGTGTTGTGAACACCGAAAATGAGTATTCATCAATATCATAAATCGGTGTCCCTGAAAATGAACACCACCTGTCGGTGTTCAATGAACACCGAAAAGGGGTGTAACCCCTACACCGAAAATCGGTGAGGGGCACTAAGTAACCCTGAGTTTCAGTGTTGATTGAACACCCATTTTCAGTGTAACTGTCACACCACTTTTATACTGTGTTGACAGCTAGGATCTCGAATGTGGACAGCGAGGCATTCTGGATTCCTTCTGGGACCAATCCTTCAAATTTGCGCTGACATATGCGTGTATAAACGAGAGAACCATTCAAAAGAATTTATATATGTCGTCAGATAAAATACCACATTTTCATGAAGCAGGTGTTCTTAAGTTGTCAATATTTCGACAGAGAAACCTGAACCATTGCCAGCTGGGATGCGAGGCATTCTGGAGACTTTCTGAGGCCAATCCTTTGTCCATAATTACTACTTGAACAATCCTTTACTACTTAAACAATCCTTTACAATACAGAAAAATCAGTTTACCAGCGGACGCCAGATGGGTAATACTAGTACTGCCAGAATCGCCCTCCGAGTGTTGCTTTGAAAACGATCAGTTCTCGAATAATAGTTTAGATTTACACTTATATTTCGCGTGATCGATACAATAGCACCGGTTTACAATTCAGTTCTGTTGTGAGAGTCACTTTTCATGAAACATGTGATCAGAAAAATATTCAAATGAGAAACCAGACTTTACATTTTAATATTGTTAGCTAAACATGTTTTTGTTCGTGAGCTCTCACATCCTAAGTTACTCCTATACGTCATATCGACAGGTGGAGTATATTGAAAACCACTGGTGCCTCGATGGCGCTCCCAATAAGGCTTTGACACAGATTTTGTTGGAGTTGATGAGTTTGACATGAGCTAAATGGTCTGAGCTTTGCGATTAGAGATAGGCGTTCGCGTTGTCGTATCGGGGATTTGCGAAAACTCCCTATTGTCCATATGAGGTACGAATATACCATTTTGTGCACATGGTATAGGGCCCCATCTCTACGGCCGAGAACGGGCGCGCAGAGTCGGACCGGACCCGCGGATCGGTACGAAAGCCCAGTAGGTTCATACGAAACTCGACGTGGCACGTTGGATGCTTTCTAATTTGAAAATACTTTTTTTACTATTTAGGTTAAACGATGAGGTTTGAATAATGATTTTTTTTTCAGTGAGCCTCTGGGCTATTGTACCCCCGATTCACCTCTCATGACGTCATTTTTAACCGAATTTGCCATGCGGATTCGCCCCTCAAAAACTAACTTGATCAGTGCTTATCAGTGCCTTGCCGTATATCCAAATAAATACCACACCACAAATACTGATGGCTTATATCGATCACGGACATACAAAGCAGCACTATTCGTAGCGGAATAAAATAACGGTTTTATGTTTTTCAAATCGCTTTTAATAAAAATCATTAGGTAATCATTGTTCTACTTTCAGGCTTCATACATTTTGAGTTACCCAAACCAAAGGACCTTTTAGTGTGAAAACTGCTTTCGTAACGCTACAACACTACGTCAATGGCGCGCAAAAAATAGAATTCAACAAGCTGGGGGAGTTTCTAAAGAAGGATGATTTCAGGAAACACTTTGAAACAGATAGAGACGACATTGGATTTGTTCCCTAGAAGCTGGACATACCATCCAATTTTTTCCTTGTCTCATCGCATCCCAGATGTCTTCCTCATTTCCTGTGATGAGCAAAGCTTGGTTGATGGAGTTAGTTTTAGTGAGGTCTTGCTCGACGGTGATCGAGATTATGAGAAGCATGTCTTGGAGGTGTACTGCAGCTCTAAAGAAGCGTGCCTAAAGCACTGCGCTTTCTATTACCAGAGCATGATTGAGAATCAGAAATATAAGAATGCGTTTTGTGAAACAGTATATCCATTATGTGTGGATGAAGGCTTTATTGGTGAAACACTGGAGAAGAACGTCGGTGTAGTACGGTATTTGTCACCGATAGAAAATAATGCTTCTCCTTGTTTCTCCTATCTGCTCAACAAGAGTCTTCCAATGTCAGCTCACGTGTACAATCATATAACCTTAAGGTTTTCAAGCTTCTAAAGAATGCTATGTGTTGGCTTTTTGGCCAGCCGTAAACGGTTTATTACAAACCGCGAGATACGGAATGCGAAATCGCAAGATGCCAACCTAGGTGGGAGTATCAGCCGCCACAGAATGTATTGCAATTATGGAACATTAAAAGGCGAACATTCATGAGACCGAGGCTGTAGTACGGAGCTATCATTATTCCCCCGCGCCTCAGCGCGGGGAGTCTTTAAAGTTTCTTGGACGTACAGTCCGCCAGCTTTGCTTGAAAACCTCCGATTGGAATTTAGAAATGTTGCCATCAAATATTACAACGACCCTTTCATTAGAAAGGCCCTTTGAAACTATTAATACCCTACAATTTTCAGGCAATTAGGATCATTCCTTAATTACAACGAGGTAATTATCTGTAAATACAAGTATGATGACGCCACTGCCGCCGCCACCTTTCTCGTTCGGAACTGTCCGGAACTACTCGAATACTAGTCGGAAAGTGAGAATAACGGCTCATCCGGATATTGGTGAGAGTTTATCATACACGACTACAACTGAACTTAAATGCCGCCAGCCCAATAGCAGATCGTCCGTTGCTATCGGTGTCTCTGAGATTAGATAACCAGCTAGAAGATTGTCATGACCGGGTGTTCCCAATGTGAACTGCGCAGTTCTCCGACATTCAGCAACAAGGTTTGCGCACTATTTTACTGCACGTCTACAGAGCTTATACATTATGTACTATGTTGGGTATCAGATTCGAACACAACTTAGAAAGTCATCAAATTTTACCAAAACGAAACCTCTCCCAACTCAACCTTGGCACTTTTTAGATACATAATAATCATAAGCCCGTCCTCAACAATGATAGGTATTTACTAATCGACCTTGGAAATTCGGACGTTGGAGCATGTTTTTATGGTGTTTACCACATCATGCCCGCCAAGCACGTTCGCAAACGAAAGTCCGGCTATCATACTGTATAGTCTCATGTCAGTCAGTTTGAAGGTGGCCTCGATCATCATTCAATGATGTAGACCTCTAACACAATTGATACTGTTGTTGCTCATGGCCATGAATTTCATCATGAAATAATTTCACACTCTGGATCCGAGCCACAGTACTTGGCCCATTTTGATCTGCCTGAGTCATTGGAAGTTTCATCTTCATGGTTGTCACCCTTCTGTGCTTCATTGTCCCCATCATCGACACAACTGGGCATCTCAGGATGGGCATGTCCAATGTCCATGGCAGATGATCATTTAAAGGACCCTCATTACCGTGGGGGTCCTTCTCAATAATGATGCACTCTGTGCATCATAAAAGAAATAACAACAGCAACCCCTCTTTTTCGGTCCCTTCTTTTTTCGTAATACATTCCCTATCTTGTTTTGATTTACACTTCGATGCGGGATTTATTTTTCATTCATTGTATTGTCACAAACCAAATCCGTTCTCGCCGATTTATTTCCGTTGACATTTCAGTGAGATTCCATACCTTCCGTGAAGCTAGTCTTTGATGTGTTATGATTTGCTCGGGTACGACGTGGCATTACTAGTATAATCAGAAAAAGCTAAACACATTGATTGACAAACCATTGGAAATCCCCACGAGTGTGGCTTTATAAACGGCTTTCGGCCAATGTGCATACGATAAAGTAAAAATAACTCCACTAAGTCATGCCCATCACCGCATGTTACCAAGCTCTTGCACCAGCTCGTATACTGCATGCCGTGCCCCCTCGCGGTAGACGGGGAAAGGAAAGAAATTAATCCACAATTGTGGCCTTTTCAAAATAGTTCTTCAAAGTAAAAACTCTCACGGCAGAAGAGCCGGGACGCCCCCTCATCAGATTAAGGAGGAGGAATTGGGACAACTGCTACGAGCTGAGATTATCGCTAAATTCCCTGAAAGTCAGTCGTGTGTTTGGACATAGTTGCATGTAGCCTTTGTATTGTCTTCGGCCCCACTTCCATTGAATGGTGAAGTTCACGGCAGCATCGGAAGTGGGGATTGTCATGGTCCAGTGAAGTAGAAACAGTTGGGGCAGAAAATAATGATTACTCATCTCGCGATTTCGCGATTTCTTATCTCGCGGTATAAAAAGCCGCCGTAAAGTGTTTATTTTCGGTAATGTAAGACAAAAACGATTTTTGGCGGATCTGACAAGAACTTGTTACTAATTGAAGTAACTGTATGGGAATAAAAGGAAGTCATCGAATTTTGGTCAATTCATGAATCCGGATAGTACATCGTAATTTATATATATATGTTTATCTCGTACTGTAGTACAGAGAATTACAAAGATAGTGCAGATAACAATCACGTGCAAGGTGCGAGTGCAAGATACAAAATCATAATACACACCCGAGACATAAGTACATAGAGATTTCTTAACCGGCGGAACACAAGTTCCACATCAGAGGACAAATAACCCGTACATAAAAATACTAACAGTTCCTTAATTTCTTCTGTATTCAGAAAGTTCCAGCCTTCTTCACGCATAAATATAACCATTAATATCTAATCTGAGAAGCCACCATGTTTTGCCCGTTTCTATTATTTTCCCTGTTTAAATCCCTCATCATTGTCCTCAGATCTGGAACCTGATATCTACTCCAATTATGATTGCTAGAAATAGAGGTAAAACTTTTCCCTATTGGCGACTTTAACCCCGAAGTGATTAACTGAACACTGACCCTAACGAACTTATTCTCTGAAACCCTGAATCCATGTATAAACTTGACAAACCTTTTCTCGAGTTGTGACTTTATACAACAATCCTGCACAATATCTGGCAAGAGTACATTATGAGTACGGTATGGTAAAAATAATAATTGTCGGATACATTTCCGCCATACAATATACAGTTTTTCCATACACACCTGAGACAATTCCAATAATTGGTACCCATGCAATGGCATACAATAACATTTAAATAAACTGTAGCGTGTCTGAAAATTTGCAAATCTAAATTGAGCTAGAAGTAGGTTAGTCCGCCTATACAAAACGTTTACCATACACTGTACCCGTCTCATTCTTACATCACCCCCCAACAAAATGCCCAAATGAATTTCCTCCCTCGACAGGCGTACCATATTCCCATGAAAAATTACCCCATCAGGTGGATCGTCACAACCAAATACTAAAAACCGGCTTTTTGTAGCATTAAAAACAATTTTGTACTGAAGAAAAAACTCGCTTGCAAAACCCAGCATCTTTCTCAATCCAAAGAATGACGGAGCTAACAGGATTAAGTCATCGGCATACGCAAATACACCACAAAATATGCTACCTACATAACAACCCACACCCGACCGAGACAATTTTTCCACAAGTTCATCAATGTGGATGCCAAACAGGACAGGAGATAGCACCCCACCCTATTTCACATCGTTACTAACACTAAAATCAGATGAAATACTATCGCCCTATTGGACCTGCATGCATTGACCAGTATATAGGATTGCCAAAAAACGTGGGACACAAACCTTTATTTACAAGAAGCCTGAATAATTTCACGAAATGGCGGACACTATCAAACGCACGACTAGCATCAAGCATCATACAATATACAGGAGTTTTACTACTGTTGTAGTATTCTATTACTTCGTTTACAGCAGTGCTACCTGGTAGCAGCAAGGAGGATACCGCGGTGACGTCACGGCTTTTCCAAGATGGCGCTGCATATTGTAAACAAACTCGATCCACGGCCAAGGGAAAATCAAGTCATCAAATAAAGTTAGATTTTTCGCATCAAATCAGAGTTATTAGTACTTTTCTGCTAGGAAATAAGTCTTCAGACAATAAGTTATCATTTGAATAATGAAAAGTGCTGTTTTGATGGGGAAAAAGAGGGTTTTTAAAACAAAATAGCCGGGCACCGATCTTCCAAAATTAGCGATGGTTTCAAAACAGTCTCCCAGATATGGGGTAATTTCTTCATTATCGTAATGGGATTTGGAGGCATGTTTACAGATTTTACAAGTTCGAGACCTGTAGGACCTAAAACTCGCATAGATCCCCATAGATCCCCTCTATTTGTCGAGTTAGCGCCCCTGTAAGATCATGCATTTTCTGACACGATAACGAAATCTTCCTGCGGATATCGCGGTTTCGGTGATGATTTAAGGAGAAATTGACTGTTCTTAGAGTTGTATGGGACAGAAATGAGTTCATACTTCATGAATACATGAATATATCATGATATGGGCGGGCTTCTAAGTCAAAAGAATAACAAACTCAACTGCATCTCTACCATGTATCGCGTAGTGCATTGCCTAGTGTATTTCGTAGTGTATTTTATCGGAGACATTATTTCTGCACTTTGGCCACGCCAAACGTCTTTTTTATTCGTGGAAGTTAATCTCCTCTGTAAATTTTATTTTACACAGGAAGAATCCATATTAGGTATTGCAATATTTCATGTCTATTGGTGTTTTTGTGTACAGGAGCGCACCAGACAGTGAGACGTGGAGATGTGTTCAGTGCTGGTGCTGTCAGTAGACTGAATCTGATTGGCCATAGCGATCAGTAATATGGGATGTGATCACGTGATATGACGTCACCGCGGTATCCTCTTTAGGTAGCAGTGGAAAGTCCAGCTTTGAAACCGAATTGAGCATCAGCGGTATTTAACACAGCATCATATTTCCTTAAAAAAAACGTTGTCTAAAATTTTACCAATGATAATGCTAAGTGATATTCCTCTATAATTGTCAGATGAACTCAAAGATTTACGATTATTCTTCGGAATAGGTACCACCCTCGTCTTAGAAAAACTAGTAGGACAATATCCATGTGAGACCATAGAATAAAATGATCTGACTGAATGTTAGGGTAACTATCCTTCTTCCCCCTCTTAAGTTTCCTAATACCCAGGCTAACATCTTCTGCGCTAACCCGATGATTTTTATTACATCGTCCCTCACAGCACTTTAACAGGGTGTTTTCACTCATCGACTCCTTTAAATTGTTCATATCAACATTATCATAAGGCACGGAATTATACAACCTTTTGAATTTATCAGCAAACACTTCACAAATAGCTTCCTTACCCTCGACACCATCCATTGAACTCGGCATTACACCACCCGAACCTTTGATCTTTTTGACACGTTTCCAAAACTCTTTATTGTTTTTACGCCTAGCCAATTTTTCAGCAGCAACTCTATCTTTTGACCCGTCTCACGGCCAAGTGATACACAGATCTGGAGTGCCGGCGAATATTCACAACAACACCATTTCTAGGCCTACCATTGTCCTTCCAAATTTCATGCCAAAGAAGGCGCTTGACGTTGTTTCTCATTTGCATCATCTTCCCAACCTGCTCTACCATTACCATGCACATTCCCCTGGTTACAAGAAGGTATTGTCACCAAACTAGCCGCCTCGCATGCAGATACAATATCATCATGAAATTTTTCAATTTCTCTAGAATGATTTATACACAAGTAATCTTGACACCTGGGAGCTAATTCTGGGATCTCTATAGCATCTAACTTCTCAGATAGTGGTTGCTTGTACCCATCTAGTTGCTCCGGGTTGGTTTTATCCCATAACTGCTTTCTTTTGGAACGTTCCATGTGTCTGCCATCCCTGTACACCTGGTTATCATCATTCACTTTAACAGCCATAGATAAACTAGAATGATCAGATGGATTGTCTGCTCTGTGAAGTGCACTATATCGCTCAATCTTTCTGAATACACTTTCCGAAACAATAAAATGATCAAGTAGTGATCTTTCGCCCGTTATTTTACTCTCAAATGTATATTCCACATCACAGGTATTGTGCAGTTTACCACAGACCAGACTGTCCCTTTCAATAAAATCCAGTAAGGATCGAGTATGTGCAGAGTCAGCTCTGCTAAAGTCAGTATTCCAGTCCCCTCAAATAATTATATCAGTTGCCTGATTACTTTCAAGAATAGCTGAGATTTCTTGCAGCACCCCATTAAAACTCCAATATTCTGCTGACCACTGTCGGTCGGCATATAAACATTTACCAAAAGAATTTCACTCTGAAGACTCAAGCTTTTGACCTGAGCCGCACACACTCGTTTGGATTCCCACTGGACAGGTTTGACAACAGCGCCTGAACTCACGTTCCTGGCGATTGCGACACCCCCATGTGGTCTGCCAACCAACAAGTATTCCTTGTCCATGCCAGAAACACCATGGATGTTCATGTTATGTCCTAAGTCCGCGCTCAGTTTATTAAGCTGCTCAACATATTGCCAGTGTTCTTGTATAAATAAAAAGTCACTATTTGCGGTCAAGTCACTCATGTACTCCTTTCTACCAGGCCCAAGTCCGTTACTATTGTATGTTGTGATATTTAATTTGATCAATTTAAAAATACTCGATATTTGGAGAAAAAAAACGTTTTTGTTTGCATCGACCGACACTGGGTAAAAACTTTTGCACCAATTACGTCATCCGCTGGTATAGTCTGATGCTTTACAAGGTTGCTTTGATTTCTGTCGACAGAGGGAAATTTATTAACATCACGATACCAAGAACTCGATATCGTTAAAATTTCGTTAGTTCCCATCCACAATTAATGGGAAACGAGACATAGCCATTTTTCCATTTCGATGTTGGGTTGAATTTGCTGCTACACAGATGGGTTTCCCAAGTCAGTTACCCACCAATGTCAATACCATGTCATCGACATTGAATTCAACATTGTCCATTATTAATGGTGTAATGTTTTATTATGGTGAATTGGTAGAGACGTTTGATAAACTATACTGCATTACACAATTTTCATTAACGAAATGAACCTATTAGTACAAATAATAACACCAAGCATTACCAGGGTAATGCGGCTGCTATATATAATATTGCTGGTCATCAATATCAGACGAATTTACATTGTATTGATTCCTATTTGCAATCAGTCTTTATCCATATTGTCAAAATGCCATCCGTCATTCTATTGTTATCTAGGTAGAGACGTTCACACCTGATAGCCAAATCGACATGGGGAAATTTATTATTCCAGCATCTACATTGAATATCTTTAGCCGATGAAATGTTTTTCACCAAATTCTGATTTAGACTGATGAACTCAACTGAACAGTCAGTGTACATCTGATCGATTTCTCAGTTGTCAATGTTTGTTTAGAAAAGTTTTCTCCGACTGAAAAAGAAAAAACTAGCCCACTTCGTATAATTAAATTAATTCGTGGGCGACTGTCACTCCTTTCATTAAACATGTTAAAAAGGAGCGAAGAAAACAGACATCACTCACATTCTGACACCGAAAGAGGAGTGAAGACAACGTTATCAACAAAAGGACTAAAACCAACTGACATTCCATTAAGGAAAAGAAGTGAAGACATTCCATCAGCACATTCGAGTAAAGACAACTGATATTCCATCACTTTTAACATGATTAAGAACAACTGACATTCCATCAACGAAAAGAAGTAACAACAACTGACATTCTATCAACGAAAAGGAGTGAAGACCGCTGACATTCATTCAACGAAAAGGAGTGAAGACAGCTGACATTCAATCAACGAAAAGGAGTGAAGACAGCTGACATTCAATCAATGTTATAATAAGGAGTGAAGACAGCTGACATTCATTCAATGTTATAATAAGGAGTGAAGACAGCTGACATTCAATCAATGTTGTAATAAGGAGTGAAGACAGCTGACATTCCATCAACTATATGATAACGAGTGAAAAAAACTGACATTCAATCAACGTTAACAGGATTAAGAACAACCGACATTCCATCAACACATTGGAGTAAAGACGACTGACATTCCATCAAATATGTGAATACATTGTACATTCCATCAACTGATATGAATAAAGGCAACTGAAGCTTCGTTAGTGGGAAATACTAGTGTGATGTTTTGTGCGAAAACCAAGAGAATGGTTTGGAATGTTTTCCTATTCTTACTACCTTGACTTCATGATACGAGTGCAGCACAGTGGTATAACGTCTTCAAAAACCAAGAATTTTATGGAACTACTATTTCTTCGATCATTAGTCTTTGTCTGCCAGAGTGCCTCAGTAGATGCGACCATAATGATCAATGTGTGGCGGCCATGTATGGTAAACTCACAGCGAAGTGTACGGGATTGTCTGCCGAGGGAGAGCTAATGATTGGAAAGATCAACGGAGATGTAGATACTTGCGTGAAATGTAAGTAGAGCTCTTGCTTTTTGTTGACATGGTAGAGGTCTTTGTCGATGGACCTCTGAGAGTAATCTCATACATAAGGTCATTCTCCAAAGCAGCGATAATATTCAAGTATATTCCATATTGCACGTGTATTGCATGTAAATGTACACAAATGTGCGCGGCAAGAACGCTCGAACAAAATGCTCTAAATGTGGTGATTTACTAATAACACTAAAGATCTTCGAGCCTGCTGTGATGTAACCCTATTTAAAGGCATAGCACACGGCAATGACCTCTTGTGGTGCACTTTATTCCCGAAGACCAAACAACATGCCAAAGGTGATGGAGGAATTTGCTTCTTATTTCAAGAACAGATCTCAACAACTGAGGGAGTTATGAAATGTTCAAAGTTCTAACTGAAAAACGAGTCAACGGATAATGAGATCCTGATTAGATTAAGTGATGCCATACCGCGTACCCTGCTTTGATGAGGTTTTTCATATTTAATTATCTTTTGAAGTTCTCATTAGAACACAATGAAACTTATGTCTATTATTCATCTTACAATTATTGTCAAATTGTTAAAATTTCGTTGATCAAGTTCTACCAATTATCAAGGTAATTGTTATGTAGCCAGATGCTTACCATGTTACAAAATCCCAATGTGTTGAGTATCAGGGGAATTTTTTTCCAGAATTGGTGCGTCATTAAGTTTCAAATAAAAATCCGAAGTTCTTATTTAAATTTTTTTTATCACATTCGACAGTATAACAGCATTTCTTTATAATCCCTGTGACAATGCAACGTGATAATGCCATGATGTCATCAAGTTATACAGTTTCGGATATGCGAGACTTCTTAATAATTGTATTCTCTACACATACGGTAAATATCAATATGGTATGTGAAGTACAGAGCGAATCTTTCAAGAATCAACTATCTCACTAGATAACATGTTTTGACATCATATCATATCATTATCTAGCAGCCCCACTTTTTAATGAGCCCTGCTGAATCTTTAACTTTGACCGCTCATAACTTTTTAAATTTTTGAGATATTTTCATGAAATAAGAAGGATATCACCCATTGTCATTTTAAATGAAAAATAAAAACCACACCACACCAGATAACATTTGCACCCGTTTCATGGCAGACCTAACCTAGACCGGTCCGGATCGATCTAGATTGGTTAGGTCCCGTGTAAACGGCTCTATTGTGTTGCCAATTTTAGCACGTAAGGACGGGCGAGCTGTAATGGTTGATATTTTTATTTCTTAATTCTAAAACGTTCCCTTCATCTTTATGGTACATTCTGCTCTCCTGAGCATATAACTACGATAACGGGACTATTGAAAAAATATCTACGTATTCTTCGTATACTCTGTACATTGATACATGTACATGAATTATCATTTTTTGCACGAATTATCAATTTTAGCACGTAAGGACGGGCGAGCTGTAATGGTTGATATTTTTATTTCTTAATTCTAAAACGTTCCCTTTATCTTTATGGTACATTCTGCTCTCCTGAGCATCTAACTACGATAACGGGACTATTGAAAAAATATCTACGTATTCTTCGTATATTCTGTACATTGATACATGTACATGAATTATCATTTCATTACGGAAATGATATCCTAATCAGTCACATCATCAGCGCATGAATTCAGATTCAAAAGGGAATTATTGCAATCGAACTTTAATGCACAGACATGACAGGGGATTATACCATATACATATAGTGATGACACGTAATTTTCATCAGATGACCAATGGATAACTGCCTTCATCGGGCAGGCGGGAATTGGCAAGAAGGTTTACACAGAATGGGTTGGAGCGTCTTTCACGTCTGTTGACAGCAAGTATGAGCCGTCGTGCAACTGCCACTACAAGAGTGAATTGGTCGAGAAATGGCCCACGTCAGGGATACAGAAGGTAAAAACAAACCAAGCAGCAACGTAGAATCAAGAATAAAAAACCGATAACCTAGTTGATGTCGTAGTGTTCCCATTAATTCGTAGGGAACACATTTTAGGTACATGTATTTTTAAATTTGTAGGAGCTGTTGTGTTTAAAGCAAGGTGTTCAAGTGCAGCTGAGCCTTTCCAAGGCAAGGCAAGCTGATGAGAAAATGGGGGAAGATACTATCACAAGACTCTCATGGGTGTATTATAGCGAGGTTTTTCGTTCTATGCCCCTCGCTAGCTACGCTCCTGAATCTGTTACTTTCCCTACAGGTTAAAGTGTCCGTGATATCATCCAATGCTGAGGTTGGATACATGAGCTTTAATGGAAAGGACACCGACAAAATGTCATGGTTTTCGGCCCAACATCTTCTGAACTCATCCTGGACAGATCTGAAGGGAGGACCCCATAACATCTTCAGTATAAAGGGCGAGTAAGTTTATGAAAACAATATTGTAAAGGCCACGGTCATTATATATCAATGTTTGTAATTGAAAATACGTTCAGCCTCATTTTGATCGCAGTGGTCCTTGGTGTCACTGGGGTAGACCTCCGATTATGTAAAAGAAACAGTTTGGTTTGGGACTGCATTTTCGGTCAGCAGTCCTCGTGATTGGATAATCACGGACCACCAGCTTGGTGCTAATTCCTCATTTCAGAGTTAGGCTGATGACATTGAGAGTCTTTCAATAAAGAGACAGCCAACTTGGGAACGTGTGGTTTCAACATCAAAGCCACCGCCCGTTTCGAAAGGCTTGTGGTATTCAACTCGATGACTCGACGACGCGATGGCTCGATGACGCGATCGTTCCTATGGATTTTGCTAAAATACGGAATCCAATGATCCTGGTCTCCGGGCTACCCAGCTACGGTATGTGGAAGGATGTGTCCCCCCCCCCAGCCATGGCCACTGAAGATTGGTCCCCGCGGTTGATTTTGATATTTAAAGGACTCGCGGAAGTTTCATACACTCCAAAAATTAAATAGTAAATCATTTACCATTTGAAGTTGTTAACGATACGTTTACCAATAAGTAGTTAACATAACTATTTTCATAGTTAGAGTTACTACTTGAAATCCAAACAGCATGAATACTTTTTTACCATTTCAAGTAGTAAAATCAGCCAACCAATCAGAATCACTGATTTTGTGAATTAACCACTTGAAGTAGTAAGCTTCGACCAATCAGAATGCGCCCCCAGACAGCAGACGTCCAGCGTCGATCGCCGCCATTTTTAACCCGCTTCAAAAGCCAAACTTCGTTTTCGCTGATCTTTGAAATGGACGTCGAGGAAACGTTGGCCTCATGGGGGATGGGAGAACTGGTTAAAGTGTTCAAGGGTAAGATATAGCTTTTGTAGATATTCTTTTTTTCATGTTTCCGACAGCACAAAATACATTTTTTGATAATTTTGTAAGGCATAAGGCAAAAAAGAAAACGCGCACCATTCGAAACCTGTTTTTAGTTCTCTTTTTCCTTCAGTTCTCACGACTCATGCACAAATCCTTCCTGTCCTCTCCTAAATGTCTTGATGATTATCTACCAACTCTGTATTTTTAACTGGTTTTTATCGAATGAAATGGCCGGGTCGAAATTGAGTACTCTTGTAGATTACATTGAATAACAGTACCTGGTACATTATCGAATTGATATATCGGATCTCAGCAGGGTCTCCGCATGATCCTTTCCTTTTGACAGGGTTCCGGGTATGGATACCTAGCAGCAACACAATGCTTGCCTGCATTAACAAGAGTGGTAGGCCTAGATAGATGGAAATTCTATAATGCATAGGGTTAGGGTTAGGGTTAATTCTATAACTTTGACGAAAGTAGGGGGGGGGGGGTCATAATTGGTAGTATTGATAGTATTGAAAAGCTTGTCTCACAACAGGGTGTGCCAAGATTAAGTGCTGGTTTTTCAACCATAGGCTAGCGATAGTGCGCAGCAGTGGTTGATGAATGATTGTGGTTGATGAATCTTTTTGTTCCAAAATTTGTTTTATTGATTCTAAATTGGCTAGTGCTACAATAAAATTTGCACAGGATGTTGAAAATACTCCAAAAACCGCAAACTATTCTATTACATGTAGGCCGCTGAGAAGGGGTGGTGCTTTTGGACTAAAACTTTTTTGTGTCCATTTTGTGGGAGTTGAGGTTTTTTTTCTTTTTCTTGTAGAATTGAATCCTGATCAAACCAAGAATTACTTTATGGAAGCATGTCAGTATTGACTGGCTGGCCTGTTGTCATTAATTACTAGTACTTAGTATACGTAATACCACCAGATTAAGCTTAAAGTATGGCAACCTTCATTTTTGCATGATTTTCATTTCATTTAGGACTACATCTATTTTCAGATGAAGGCATTGATGAGGAGGCATTTTGTATGTTGAACTTGTCAGGAAAGGGGAGGCCAAAGCCAGAAGAAATGCAGTTTGCGTAGTCCCATCAGAACAGGCAAAAGATACCAGTGTTGAAGATGATGTTAATGATGAAAGTGTTGGTAAGACTTAAGTACATTGAAAGCGAGGCTAACGTTAATTTCCATTTATTTTGAAAAATATAACCGGACTTCTCTGACCAATATATTAGAAACTTAAAATACACAATGTAAATAACTCTGCGCAATGAGCCTTGGAACGGCGGCCTTAAATGACGAAGGGGATAATAAACTAGTATGTCTGGGACATCACATCAGTTTTATGAAAGGACATCATTCTTTTAAATGCATCTTTACCTCCACATATGTTCAGTGCGATGAATCGGATGAATTTAAAGAGATGGTTGCATGGCTAAAGTACAATTGCAACCCTGCCACCCAGGTAGAAGATTTTATGAGTAAAACCGCTGTTGGGAGGTACGGGCACTTGATTAAAGAATCTTTGACGGTTAAAGCAGTCCTCGAGGCTTATCCAAGGCTGATTACACATAAAGGAATGGTGAGTCTGAAAGTTACAGTTGGCTGGAAAATCTTTCGCGAAGCCAATATTTTGGGAATTGTCCAATGCCGAATTGGTGAATACAGAATTTTGCGTCTGTGTTGAAATCTCAACATTTTGAGTCCCAGGGCCAACCTCCCCCAATCCCTGTTTGAAGTCACAAAACTATCCAGCAAAACCTGCAGTGTCAACCGTTTATGTTAAAGAAGTAGTTGAATATAAATTGGATACTTGATGACATCCTGCTTGATCAATTGGGCACCATTGAGCCGACAGGCTTGGGGTGGGGCCGACATGTTGACCCCACCAAAAATGCAATTTCATTTGTTAGTTTTTGGACTTTGTTGTCTATTTCAGATCGAACAAGACTACAAAATTCTGTTTGCCAACAATGATTTCATGACCAGAAGATAGGACACTGTGTTTGCCTCCAAAATAATCAGCTACGCAAATTCCGCGAAGCCATCGTGGCGTAAGATGGTTCCAGTCAAGAAGGAACTCAGCAATTGTAATTGATTTTATCATAGTTTCTCCAATCCGAGTGCATATCTGTTATGAGATAATTCAGAATAATGCGTCTGATAAAAGTATTAGTTGTAGTAGCAGCATGCTGGTCAGTGCATGTGAGCTCGTGGTTGTGAAATCGTTCACACAAAAGAATGAATATTTCATTGGAATCATTAGTCATGTCACCGTATGTTCGCTTATAATCGTTAAGTACATCTATTTATATTTGTATACTGGTATACACAATTCCTATAATGGTGGTGCTGTATGTTGAATAATGATGTCATCAGAGGAAAATCGGCCTATGTCGAGGACTGACAAAGGTGAAAGTCATGGTTGACCAGCAGCCATGAAGGGTATTATGACGTCAAAGGAGGGAAATGCCAGTTCCAAAATAAGCCGAGGAATTAGAGACAAGACCACAATTGATTTTTTAAGCCTTTTAGCAGTTAAATTGTCAATGTTTGACTGCGACGCATCAAAGAACGCGTGGTGTTGTGAATCTGAAATTTAGATTATGTTATTCCGGACAGTCGGGCAAGTAAATGGTGAAAAATAAAATGGTGATTGACCACGGAAATTTTTTTTTAATCGACAAATTAGACAGACTTTGATATTTCCACTCTTTTCAGCCAACTGGCAGAAAAAACTCAAAACACGCCCCCTATTACCCAATTAGCAAAATTCGAAATTAATTTTTTCATCAAATAATTTCTTTATATCTGTAGACTTGCCACAACAAATATTTTTTCAATACCTCTCCAAATATGTACTTGAGAGTAAAAAACATGCACTCGTCTAATAGATAGGCCTGGACCCTCCAACCTATGAATATTCATTAGTGGTCTTGTCTCAATGAAGGTACATTTCAGGGGTTAACATTTTGAGATTTTTTTCAAACTAATGTACATGACATCCCACAACTCTCCAACAAAGGAAAGTCATATCTGGACATTTTTGGAGAAATGAGAGACATTTCAAAGAGTGGTACAACTGTGCCAAAGCGACGAAAGAGGACAAAATCGACAAAAAGTCATGATTTTGCACCCAACAGCACCAAATTCAAAGACCTGCCCTGGCCAGAATAAGCAAGCTATGGAGCTGAAACTTAAGGATGTGATTAAGGAATATCTTTGCTGCTTAGGGCACAACTTTCAGAATCAAGGCCTAAGTAGTTTCAAAGAAATTACAAAATGAATGGCAACACAACAAGACTTGTAAAAATGAAACCGAACTTAGACCGGGGTTAGGTTGACTCTTATTTGGGTCAAATTAAGTTTTTTTCTCATTATTTTAGCTTGTTTTGACCTTAAATCATCAGCAATACAATATTCTAAATGAATTAGAGTGATTTGAGCACATTCAAATTTTTCACTATATTGACCCAAAATGTAGTGTAAATAGAGACAAGACCACAATTGATTTTTTAAGCCTTTTAGCAGTTAAATTGTCAATGTTTGACTGCGACGCATCAAAGAACGCGTGGTGTTGTGAATCTGAAATTTAGATTATGTTATTCCGGACAGTCGGGCAAGTAAATGGTGAAAAATAAAATGGTGATTGACCACGGAAATTTTTTTTTAATCGACAAATTAGACAGACTTTGATATTTCCACTCTTTTCAGCCAACTGGCAGAAAAAACTCAAAACACGCCCCCTATTACCCAATTAGCAAAATTCGAAATTAATTTTTTCATCAAATAATTTCTTTATATCTGTAGACTTGCCACAACAAATATTTTTTCAATACCTCTCCAAATATGTACTTGAGAGTAAAAAACATGCACTCGTCTAATAGATAGGCCTGGACCCTCCAACCTATGAATATTCATTAGTGGTCTTGTCTCAATTATATGAAGGTGTATAGGCGCCGCCATAAGCGCACCTTATTTTAATAAGCACGTGACAGTGTGCTAATAAGTGCATACATACGGTAGCATATTCAGTTTTATTGAAATTATTTCACCGAGGACTAGAATTCAGACCAATGAATGAATGGAACCAGTACTGCTAACCGAGTATCATTTCCAAAATACATTATAATGGTTATTTTCCAGCGGAACAGAGTGTAGTTGCAATGCAACTTCTACCGATCATGCTGCCCCCCAGGCCAACAAAAGGGGCTTACTGGACTTTGCGCAACGAAACGAAACGAGCGAAATGGGGGAGCGCCCATTATGTTTTACCCCGGTACTCTAGCCTAAAAATTTGTTCGGACGTCGATCGAAGAAGGTACGACAAACAATTAATTAATCAAACCCTTATGAGGTTCATTCATTTGAAGTAGAGAGGGTAACGTACATTGTATACACAAATCAAACACACACGTAGTGCTTGCATGCATTGCAGAGAACGACTTTTGAGTGATGACCCACACCCACCTAGGCAGCTGAAACACATGTCTTGTTGGACATGCCTACCGAATTTTACTAAATAAAAGCATAACTTCATCACACTTTTCGGGGTTGAAAATGTACTCACGTAAATTACCAAAATTACACGCCGAATTCGCACATGACCTGTTATTTCTCAAAGCTTGGAAGCTCAAATGTCTGAATGTAATGTATGCGCGTAATGTATACTATCAGCAAGCGAATAGTTGTGATCGTCGGTTTTTGATACGAATCGTTTCCTGTATGGCCGTTACAAGCCGTTGTCTGAATATGGCGTGAACCTGTTTACCGTTCAATGCTGCTCCCTGTGACGCTGTGTACCCGCAAATGTTCAATGAAAAAAATGCTGGATAATGACTTACACGGCTTGTTCGCATCGTAAACATAGTGGTATTCGGGTAAACTGTCTTTGCGTTTGGCCTAATTTTACAACGATTACTCCCCATGTAACCACGATCTAGGATGGACAGGCTGTGTATTATGAATAGGAAAAGTCACCTAGGGACCGTTGCGTAGAATACTTTTTTGGCGAAATATTGCGCAAAGTCCAGTAAGCCAACAAAAGGTCATAGACCATCCGTGACTGAGGCAATGTCATCGTTCATACAGTATCAAGCAGGTATAGAGTTATTGCCTACATGTAGTTTTTGCGATTTGAGCATGGCGACCTTGAATATTGCATACAGATTTTTGATTGTATTATAACAAATTCATAATTTTGCGTCAAATTGTTTGAAATGAACAAGGGAAGTGGTCCTCTGATGAATTATTTTGAAATTAACAGGGCCATAGTTTTTTAGTAGATGACTAGTCTAGAGGGGTCTTTGCTGACATGTATATTACATTATTATTTTGTCTTGCAGGTGACAACAAATATCCCCTCATTCCTTCAGGACCTCCCAAGTGGAGCTGTGCAACCCGTCGTGTTGGCTCTTGGGGATAGAACCTCTCCAACGCAGGCATTTCTTATAATTGAGAAGAACGCTTTAGAATATCCAACACTGCTGAAGGCCTTTGATGCCTGTTTCAAGGCGTTCTATGTTCTTGACATAGAATATCCTGCTAACTGCTGTACTGGTTCCCTTATAGTCCGCCGGGGTAACTATAGTTGACCTGGTGGATTGTTCGTGGAATTCGGGCATCCTGCCACGAGCCTCCCAAAACTAGAAACATCATGTGGCCGGCTATCATTGGCTGGCCCTTATAGGGCCTATATATAAACCAGACCACAGAGCGCCCATCTGAGAGAGAGAGCTAGACCAGGAAGAACATCAGGGCTAAAAAGGGGAAAACATACTAAGGCCGTCTAAGAAGACCTCTCGAGTTTTGTACATCTTCCAAAATAAAGATCAAGGGTAAGTCCAAAGAATTGCGTTATTATCTTCGTGGTCGGATGACCTTGCCATAAACATATATAGGGGAAGGATCTCTAGAGACAGACGGTCGAGCATCTGACCTCTGGGAGGCCGTGGACATTTCCCCCTCCAAACGTGACGGCTCGGGGCGGTTCACGCCCGTACGTTACATGGTAGCAGACGTCTCTCAGAGATTATTCCCTTTCGTTCTCTCTCCAATTTTCGACCCCATATTTGTATATTCCAATTTTCGCCCCCATATTTCGTATGTTCCGATTTTCGGCCCCGTATATTGTATGCCCCATCCGATTTCGTACTATCTCGTAAAATATGCATAATTGTGGTAGGTGTTGCTGTAAGTGTCTTTATGCAGTAGCCTTATGCCTAAATGCTCTAATACGTTTATTAATGATGGTTGCTGGTGTTCTACCACCTGTAAATTCTTGCTAAACACATGGTATTAGGCGTTCCTTCGGTGGAGGTTAACAAACACAACGGGTACAGACCTATCGTCAAGCTCAAATTCAGACTTAGCTACCTGTAAAACTTTTATCATCCCCCGTCGGTCACGCAGTTTTCATGCCAGGCTTTAGGAAGCGTCATTTTCTGCGGTCAGGTGGTGATATTCCCCCTCAGGAATCTAGTGACGCCCTGGAGGCTGACCATGAATCTGCTCAGTCTGATGAATTGGATTTTCCCGAATCATTTAAAAAACTATTAGAGAATGCTAATAAATCCTTAGACGAGGCCTTAGAGTCAAACCAGAACCAGCAACGTGAACTGGATACCTTGATTAATGGTAGCCAAAGGGCACCCTCAGGTTTTACAGAATACACCAAACCACGTAAGTCAGTTGCCTGGTCCATTGACAACACTTTTGATCCTACAAGAGCTAGACAACCGTTTGCACCACAGCAAGATAACGATTCAAATTTTAAATCTCAGCCTACTTCTAAGTCTCCAAACCAAAACACTTTAGACTGGGGCCAAGATCTGTGCGACCAGGAAGAGCGCCGTCTCAAATCCAAAAACGACACAAGCCGTAACGAATGCAACGTACCAAATATCAAATTTGAGTCAAACAAAAACACTCCTGATACTGACCTTATGTCACAATCTCCGGTTGTACAGAAAATTCAACAACCTTCAGCTCCCATAAGTGAAGAACTGACGACTCCAACAAATCCATTCTTATTGCAACAATCCAGTGAAAAAGGCATATCCAGTCCAATTTCCCATTCAACACCAGCTCCTTCCTCCAAAATGTCGCAAAGCGACACACTTGATCACTCCACTCGTGTCTGGGACACTATTAAAAAGGGTTTTGAAGATATGATTCCAACCACAGCAATGAACGTCACACAAGTGAGATTACCCGAGGTTAAATTAGAAACTTGGCGGGGTTTGTCAGACTCCCAATCATGCAAAGACTGGTTAACAAGGTTTTCCCTATACACACAAACAAAAGGCATTCGTACTGAAGATAAACCGGCTGTTTTTTCCTTGTTCCTTCGTGGCCCGGCGTGGCAGTGGTTACTTAATCTTCCCCCAGCTTCCCGTGCAGACTGGGATACACTAGCAAAAGCGTTCTTGGATCATTTTGAAAATGAGAAATTTCGATTTGTCAAGCTGAACAATCTGATGTCTCGCCAAATGGGTCCTACTGAAACTGTGGATGCCTATGCCCAAGACATATTGGACAACTGTATGCGCCTAAGTGTAACTGACGAGGAAAAGCTGAGTTATTTTTTGAGAGGGTTACGACCGGCAATTCAAGGGTTTGTATTACGTTCAGCTCCCGCATCCTATGACCAGGCATGTGTAACAGCCAGGCTTTATGAAGCAACAGAACAATTAGATCCTTCACCAGCTCCAGCTGCTGCAGCTATTGTGGCTGCTATAGATCAATTGAGGCCATCAGCGGTAAGTCCCAAAGAGGACACGGACAACAAACTTGAAAGAATGATGAAGAATATCCAGAAAGAATTAGATGGTATCAAATCTTCTATTGGCCACTCATCCTCATTTAGGACACCAAGAGGTCTGCAAGGGCAGATAATATGTAATTGTTGTGGGGGAAATCATCATGAATCAACATGTGAGCGTAACATCCCCGAGGAATCACGTTGTTCGAGTTGTAACCGTTTTGGTCATAGTACGAGAGAATGTTATTCTAGGTCTAGACCACAGCGTGGAAGTTGGCAGCCGCGAAATAATAGGTGGAATAATGACAGTAGGCCTCGTAGGTTTAATTCTAATCAACAGGATGCTGTTGCCGGTTTTCGGCCTAACCAGGATAGAACCAACAATCAGCCTTTAAACTAGGTAGTAGGGTCCATGCACAACACAATATTAAGGGGCGTGGATCCGTTAATAAATCAGCTCATAAAGACAGGACTAGTTTCACTCAAGGTGCAATAGGCGGCAACGATGAACCAAAAGTAGCATCCATAAAATTTAAGCACCCACATAAGGGAACAGAGGCATCCATTGAAGAGGATGCAGATTTGTTACAAATTGTTGAAAAGTTCATGGTATTGGTAGAAAAAGCGACGAGAATTAAGTTTCTAAAAGATCAGATGCAAACAGGGGAGTATCGTGCAATACTCAAAAAACTGGAAGAATTGTCTAAAATGCTCCAAGATAAAATTTATAACCAGGGTAATTTTCAAGCTGTTATCAAGCTTGTAAATTCAATAGTAACCTTGCAAAACAAAGAGTTTGAGATCACTAAATCTCCACCATCACTACCACGACATCTGAAACGGACACTGATGTCCGAAGTACACCACAATTCTCTTTCAAAGTCACTAACAAAAATAGACCAAAAAGTAGAAGACCTTGGCAACAACCAAGTTCCAGATACAACATCAAGCTTTAAATCTACAGGCAATATCTCCACAGAACGTACAGAAACACCAATATTAGGCGCAAAGCAAAAGGTAGGAATTCTACATAGGGGGCATGGAGAAAACGATCCCACAGGTATAATACAAAATACTGGCAAGACTAACACCTCTATTGAACAGGTAAAAGTATATGCAGACATCTATACGCCAACCACACTTCCCCAAAAGGAAGCACATTCTAACGATTACGTTACAGAAAACAACATTCTTGTAACTCAAAACCTCAAGGAAGATCAGAATGTACAACCCAAGCTCTGCCAAAAAACAGTATCCGACAGTTTCTCTCACCAAATAAGGGATAGCCCACCGGTATCAGTACCACCCAAAGTACAGAACTTAACAACTAACACTAAAAACAATACCGTTCTCAGGTGCCTAGACACTACACCTCCACCTATTCCTCCAAGGAAACACATACCGAACAGTGCACAGGTAGCACCAAGTTACTCAGAAATGGACGCAAACAACATACCAACGATAACAAAAACATCAGGCAATGCTACCAAACAACTGGCTGACCTTCAGCCTGATCTTCCACAGAGTTCAGCCTCAGATAACAACAAAGAGCAAGGCAACAAATTAGTTCTAGAAAAACCTTCTCAGAATGCTCACGACATACCTAGGTTAGGCCAACTTTTACATACCCCTAAAACGGCACAAAATGGTAAAGACCATTGTAAAAATAATATAACTGCAGCAAAACCGATTTCAGAAACCAACCTATACAGTACTCAGAAGGAAACCTCCTTGGCGGATACAAATGGCTTCGCGAACACACCAACAGTACTCGCTTCGGTTGCTTCAATAATCGAAGCACAAATAGGAACAAATCAGTATCAAATACTAGTAGATTCCGGAGCAGCCATCTCAATCATAAATGAAACCTTGGTAATGCGTGACCCCAAGTTGAAGTCTTCCCCTATCAGTAAAGGACTTTATACTCAGGCTGCTGCAGTTAACGGGGAAAAGATTAAGCTGAAAGGTACGATTACTATACCAATGCAACTAGCTGATTCAACACTAGAACAGGTATTTTATATCATCCCTCATAAGGCCACTGTGCAACAAATCATACTTGGCAGGGATTTTTTGAATGCCTATGACGTCTCTCTAAACTTTGGATCAGGCCAACTTCTTATTCCTGGAATTAAATCAGTACCATTATTAGGCTCAATCTCTTTGGATGAATCCACCCCTGTTTTCCTCAAAAAAGATTGTTGTCTTCAACCAATTTCAGAATCATTCCTGACCATTGATACTACAAATGCATTACCTGAGGGCACTGACAGAATGGTACAGGAACCACCAAACATATACATCCAACATAAGGTATGTGTGGCGGCTAGTCTCGTTACTGTAGAGAAACAAAAAGTTCCCATCAAAATGTTGAATTTGAATAAAACCAAGACCATCATACCTGCTGGAACATTGGTTGCTTACCTAGTCCCGATACCGGAAGTCTCCAACATGAATGTAGTAACAGAGGGCGATGACTTACTATCAGCACCTCAGCATTTCCTTCCACACAAAGATGTTGTTCCTGCTCTACCAGGGAAGTCACCAATGGATGTTATAGATTTGTCAACAGCGGATGTAACAGAAGACCAACGCCAGGAGTTAACCAGCTTCATAAAAGCAAACGAGGACCTTTTTGCAATGAGTATATCTGATCTTGGGGTTTGTACCGTAGGCTCACATGATATGAAATTTATTGGCACGAAACCGGTGGCGCAGAAGCCATATCGACTTGCACCAAATCGACGAAAAATTTTAGATGAAGAAGTTCAAAAATTAGTTGACCAAGGGGTCTTGGAACCTGGTAATAGTGATTTTGCAGCCCCCCTTATCCTAATAAACAAGCCTGACAATTCTTATCGTCTATGTTGCGATTTTCGACGACTGAATGCAGAAATTGAAAAAAATCGGGGCCCAATCCCTCATTGTCAAAACCTTTGTGACCTAAGCTGTGCGGACAGTCCAAAATTGTTCACTTCACTCGACTTGAAATCTGGATATTATCAAGTATCCATGACAAAAAATGCCCAACGCTTATCATCGGTGGTGTCCGAATCGTCGCAATATATTTGGCGCGTCCTTCCATTCGGGTTATCTAATGCTCCATCTACATTCTGCAGAATCATGAGTATTGTCTTGTCAGGACTGGTTAACACGAAATGCTTAGTTTACCTTGATGATATTCTTATCTGGGGCAAAGATTTCGATGATCACCTGCAAAATTTGAAACTCGTTTTTTCCAGGCTACGGCAAGCAAATTTACGAATGCATCCAGCAAAGTGTAGCATCTGTAAAAAAGAGATCAAATTCCTTGGCCATATTATCTCCGGGGAAGGCACCAAACCTGACCCTAAGAAAACAGAGGCAATAGGTAAGATGGCCCAACCAAAATCCCAGAAAGAAATCAAACGATTTCTAGGAGCTGCTAGTTACTACAGGAAGTTCATATATAGATTCAGTCATATTGCTGCTCCCTTGGTAAAGCTACTAAGACAAGACGAACCATTCACCTTCACGCCGGAATGTGTAAAAGCGGTCGAAACATTGAAGAAAGCATTGACGTCAGAACCAATCTTTTTACCTCATCCGGATGATAAATTACCCTTCATACTTGAAACGGATGCTTCAACCTACGCTGTAGGGGCAGTCCTATCACAGGAAAAAGACGGCCAGGTACATCCAATATCATATTACAGTAAGACATTAACAAGGACTCAGCAACGTTATCCAATCACAGAACTCGAATTACTGGCGTTATGCCAGGGATTAAAGGCCTTCGAAATGTATCTGAGTTATACAACCTTTCGGGTCAAAACTGACCACCAAGCACTTGTGTACTTAATGAAAAAACGGACCGAGAGTCCTCGATTAATGCGCATGAGTCTAGCTATTCAACAATATAGTTTTCAGCTTACGTATGCCGATGGAAAGTCCATCCCAGTAGCAGATTTTTTGAGTAGGCTTATCCCGGAGGAGGAAGAAAACAGCATTGCAGCGATCATAGTTCCAACTACTAGACCTACCTATCCGGTAACATTGACAGCCTTGGAACACTTCCAAAGAGAAGATAAAGAGTTGGGGCCTATCATCACATATTTTACAGATGAAACACTCCCTGATGATAAGGTAGCAGCTACTTACATACAAAACCAGGCCGAAAAATATGTTCTTGATAATAACTTATTAAAAAGGGTCGTATTATTTCCGGAAAAGTCGGACTCAACAATAAAAACTCCTAAAACACTGTATCTTACAGCAATACCAACCACACTAATCAACCAAGTGCTGGAATGGTCTCATGATAGTCCAATGGGAGGACATTTTGGCGTTCGGAAGACTACGCAACGGTTACAATGGAAATACCATTGGCCCACAATGCGGAAAGACATTAGGTATTGGATCAAGACGTGCATGGCATGTCAGTGCAAAAGATTCGATACTAAACATGCAAAAGCTCCACTCCTCCCTATTGTGGCATCACACCCCTTCCAGCTCATGGTAATGGATTGTAAAGGCCCATTGGTAAAATCAAAGGAAGGATTTCAACATATCTTAGTCTTGGTAGACGCATTTTCCAAATTTACAATACTAGTACCTATTCGGAGTACTACCTCCACAGAGGTAGGAACAAAGATATTTGAAGAGGTAGTCTGCAGATATGGCCCGCCTGATAAAATCCTTAGTGACCAGGCCTCATATTTCATGAGCAAGCAAATGAGGCATCTCTGTAAACTCTGTAACATTACCAAGCTCTGCGGCGCTGCCTATCATCCCAGAACACAAGGTCTGGCTGAAAGAGTTAACCGCTGGTTAGCTGAAGCATTGGCAAAATATTGCAACAAGGAAAACACTGACTGGCCAGTGTACTTGCAACCAATTTCTTGGGCGTTTAATTCAAGCGTGTGTGAAAGCACGGGCTATTCACCATATTTCTTGATGTTTGGTCGATTGCCAAAGACATGTCTAGACTTATCGTTGCATCCTATACAAGAGGATGAGAAGGACCCTCCAGTGGATGAACATATAAAAACTATTGTACAGGCTCTAGATATGGCCCAAATGTTAGCTAATAAACAATTAAAAATCACTAGAGCCCAGATGAAGCAGCGTTTTGATAGGACAGCAGTAGAACCAAATTGGAAACCAGGTGATTTGGCATGGGTCCTCACACCAAAGCCAAAACGAACCAAAGGGCTCAGCCGTTGTTTGAGCAATCTGTGGGCAGGACCATTTATGATCGTTGCAGAAACCTCACCAAAAACCTTCAAGTTAAGGTCGGCACAGAATCGCAATTTGCCGACGCCAATCCATTGTGACAGGTTGAAACGTTTTTATTATGATGATAGATTAGCATTACAGGTTCCTGAAGCACCTTGTGAGGGCGAGGCAATTCCAGATAATTTTCTACCAACAGATGCATGTGAACCACTTCAAGACAACGTAGTTGCAACAGGTGAAGCTATCAATCAGAATGAACATAGTAACAATAACGGACAACAACGAAAAGAAATTCCTGATGATACCGTTATACCTGTAAACTTGGAAGCACCAGAATCACAAAATGATAAAGAAATCACTGACAAGGTGTTTGAGATTGAAAAGGTACTCAAGCACAGACGTCGTAACAAGGAATCAGAATTTCTTGTCAGATGGCTTAACTATGGCCCTCGGCACGACTCGTGGGTTAAAACCGATGACCTGGTGCCCCCTGAGCTTGCCACAGAGTTTCTAGCTAAGCTGCAACAAAAAACAAAGCGGAAATCCCGGAAATCCCGGAAAAGGTAGACATTGAGGCTAGTATTACTGTTCTTATTATTATTTCAGATCCGACTGCACTCATCAAAACCAACTGATAAATATCTTCAATCCACAGATAACAGATTCAGCAAAATGACTACCAGCGACCCACTACGAATTCCACCTTTGGAACAGGAAGAAATTGTGAAATTGTGTCATCAGTCAAAGTACTTTCTAGCCATAGTCGACAGGGGCGTGGGCTGCAAGTATATGTTTCGCTCTCTTAGTTGGCGCCGTTGGCCAACTGCCATCCATGGAGGTGTCAACTCTGAGAGGCCGGCTAAAATCTAGACGTTGCCTCCCCCGTCACACCTCGCCTCTGGCTTCTAGGTCTTTCGCATCAATAAGGTATGATTCTTTATAACTACCCACAATGTAAACCTTATTCAGCATTGGCACCAATTGACCAACAGGCATAAAAATGTCAGAACATGTGTTAGAGGTAAAAGGCATATCGTCAGAAAAACATTAGGCTCCACCGACATGAGCATGGGAGTCAAATTATAGTATATAAATGGACTAGTCTATCACTTCCGAGCGGCGGTTGTTCCTGAATGTCAATGGCACATCTAATCTCCGTAAAATTTATGCATGGTCTGAGGTAAGGTAGTAACCTAATCCTAACCAATTACAAAAAAAAAAAAAAACGTTTTTTTTACTTGCCATCAGAGTAACAAATAAAACTAGATCATTAACCTTGATGAATTTAACAAGAAAGTCAGGAGAGTCAAGATCGCGATATAACACGTATACCCCTGCTACCTTATGGTCCGAAACGTGCAGGTAACCTGCCAAAAAGGTGCCACATAGCTCGGCCTATTATAGCCCTGCGCTTCTACGTAATCGGGCCCGGATATTCAGTCAGAAGACGTTCAGGCTGATGTTCTGGATGTACCGGCGAGGTAAGAAGGACACAGTTCCTGGCACCACACTTAACCAAAGGACATTATGGAGGTAATATCCCAGCCTGCGTTTAAAAGATCTAAAGACCACTGACTGTTGAATGGCGTCAATTAGAGAAAACACCTCAGACTCACCATGTCATACTTCAATTAATCTCCAATATACTATCTATATTAACGCCAAGAGGAGACTTAACCTCTGTGCTGTTGCGGAACAAGTGTCTTGCTCGGCGGTAAAAAAAAAACAAACAACTCAAATTAACACCGTCACTGACTCCTATGATCAACGGCTGGGCCTGATCACAATCTAAACAAGTAAAATATGCTAAGAGCCTCGTAAAAAACGGACAGGTATATGGTTCATTTTATAACAAGGTGGAACGCATAGGTAAACAACTCATTTTGTATCTTTAAGGTAGGGCGTCGGTGCGTTGCATCAGACTGTCCAACTGAGCAATGTACGTATATTCCAGAATTTAGAAATGACTTACTGCATTGTAAACAAATTATAAGGTTTGGTATGGGTTGGCAAGGGCCACGCTGGATTGTGATAGTGAGGATAATATGTTATTAATTGTGTCATAGGCAAAGTACCTAAGAATATAGTGGATTATAAAAAATCCGCATTGAATAAATGCGCGAGGTCATTCAAGTTTCTGGTCCAACCAGCATGACTGATGTCGCGAACATAAGAAGCAATTGTATATAAATTGTTGTTTATCCAGATGCAGTTCCTGGATTGACAAAATATAAGCAGTAATTCAAATGTTGTTACCCCGACGTAGTTCCGGGATTGACGGCGCATAAGATGAGTGACTCCTAAAGCGGAGTTACTTCTAGGAAAAGAAGTAGTGGTTCACCCAGAGGTTGTTCCTGGGTTAACAAAAAGATGTCATGATAACAGGTGGCCCAAATCAAATCATATCACGACGTAACGGTTCCAAAATATCAGAGAAGAATGAGTAGAACCATAATGAAGTCATATATGTAAAAGCTTAAGCAAGTAATCAATTAATGCGTCAACGAACAATTATATCATCACATACTCAACCACAGTACTGAAAGTAAGAAAAACCATGAATCAATAATATTGCTCAGCACGATATAAAGTGCGAACCAAGGGTTGAGGTAGTCTGTCACAACGATCTTCCTGTAAGGTCAATGCTGAAAAGGTCATAATAAGAAATTGAATGTGCAATAAACCCTGTATTTCATCATAAATGTCACATGCTCCATTCGTCAAAATTGCATAAATTATCGGTGAAATTACACAAATAACAATGTTATTGTATAAACGGGTCAGAAGCTGGTAGTTGGTTGGTTTCATTGCCTGGCCTTATGCTGAAATCAGAAAAGGCACCCATACATGTTTCCGAAGCCTTGGCCAGACTGTCCTCGTTTTCACAGGAAGAAATCATGCAGTAGACGCAATGCTAATCTCAGTAATGCGGAAACAAATGTCCAGCACCAGGAGGCCAAGTCTGAACTCCTTGGGCTTGTCCTGCATCACTTCTTGGGGTTACTGGACGACTTGTCAAATAATTATAGTCCAATTCTACATTTCACTTCATCCTTTGTCGGTATCACGTCTGTTGCATACGCGAAAATATGTTTAAAACTTAAGCCTGTAAAGGTACAAATAGTAACACTGGTACTTATATAAGGTACCCATGCGTGATTTGGTTTTGTCAATATATTGTTGCCTTGGGCATCAGCTTTCTTCGGTAACTATAGGGTTACGCAGGTGCATCCGAGAATAATATTGGCCTCCATCCAGACAGGGGCATAAACATCATGCAAACGAGGTGCAACGGGATTACCTGTAATTCAGCGATAGATCAATGCACCACACATGAAGAGGAATGCTGAAAACAAAAAACAATGAGTCAAGACAAATGATAAAGGTAGGTTGATGGAAGGCTCCCTTTGTATGAGGGCCAAGGATACCTTCCTGGTAAAAATGTATTATTTAAAGAAACTTATCTATAACTGTGTGTTGTCCATAGTCAATTTGAATGGCTACGGTCGTGACCCTTAAGGTACGGAGAACTTCAAACTTGGATTTTTGGATCAAAAATTATTGAACCTTAGGTGTGTGTTTGAATTTAACGAGTGTGTATATAGTCAATAAGATAAGACGCTGTTCCGAAGACTTGTGGGTATGCAACACAAGATCTTCCACTTTGGATTGTTTCGAACAAATAACCTTTTGATCGTGCATAGGGACCCAAGTTGTCACATCGCTCCCTTCTACAACAGCATATTGTAATGCTGCAATTCGGTAAATGTAAACTCTTCAATTGGCCGGAATGACTTGTCAAGTATTCTCCCTCATGCCTTGATGCCCATTACCTCTTGTTAGCTGGTGTGTCGATCTGTATCGGCCAGGGAACATGCGAGAAGAGGCATAATGATTGGAGAGGCCTTGGTCTGAAAGAAATTATCAGATAATGTTAAATTGACAAATGGGCTGGAAATAGCTTGGTGAAAAATATACGCCTTCCCCATTTGACATTGTCCAGTCTGAGTACGATTATATGGTTAGATAGCCAGTTAGTGACAGTCCCTTGCAAACATCCACCGCCTCATATAGGTCTGGAAGCTGCCCCTCCTTCTCATTGCTGTTATTGCACCCCCGCGCCTAGGGTGTTCGGCGAACATCCGCACGAGTGCAGTAGGAGCGTAGGGGGCGTCGTTCCAGAGGTGTTTGTGTACCTCTACGGCCCGTGTCATCCGCTCCATGACCCGGCGGTTCGCCCGACAATCCTTCTTTGAGCGGTGACATGCGGCTGGGCACATGCCACAAGCGATTTCCGCCCGACTGTACAGGTGGGTTGTAACCACCGCTGCTGTACTTAGCCACTTAGGCTAGGCGGCAATACAGCAGCTTCCCATGGCTCAAGTTGACCTGAAACACAAGGCCAAACATTACAACTCTCTAAAAAAAAGAAAAGGTCGTCCATAAACAATCTTAAGTTACCTATTCTTAAATTCTTATTGTTCTTGTTTCATTAAATGTGTTATTCCTTCATAAATAGTTCTCACCATTTCACTAGTTTAATAAACAAATCATAACCTCATGATGCACATGAGAAGTTGAAGTCACCACGTCCGCCTCCTATCTCCCAGGTACCGTGCTGTTTAACATCATTCACACCCTAAACAGTTGTATATAGGCTGGTTCCGACCCTACGTCAGATTTCTACAGGTACACATTCGCCAACAGCGATAACAAGTCTACCTTAACCAGTGTATCATGCCATGCCAAGATAACGCTACATTACTATGCTCATAACTCAACTATTAATGGGTAATTAGTTGTTTAACATCTTCACTTAGCAAACGTCAGCATCTCTTACCTATTTCTGATGGGCGGTTTTACAACATCATTCTGACGTGCTCATTAGACATGCGGCATCAATTCGTTACATTCTTGGGTTAATACCTAGTTAGAATATGGCATGCCACGGTTATTAATAAGGTTAGCGTTAATATAGTTTATATTAACAAATCAACAATAGGGCGAATGGAACCTATGCTATTAATTACCATCCTTTTTTCGTTTTAAACACAAATTGTGCAACTGGTGTTATGAATGTTGGTTGTCATGATTCCAGCTTTATGATGGGTACGGTTAGTGTATGAATTTTATATTGTGTTCCTCCACAAACGGTTACTGTTTTTTCAGGTGGAGAAAACGATTCATTATGGTAAAAAAAAAACAACGTTTTTTTGTAAATATTAATATGTTCAGCGAATAATTTTTGTTCTTCCATATTTCATATTGTAACAACGTTGAAGGTTCCAACAGTCAAAACACCGTGAAAACGGCTTCTCGACTTGAAATCTTAACCGTGGTCACTTATGGTTGTTGTTCGAACCAATTGTTTACATGGATAACTTGTGGTCGAACATAAACAAACCAGACAACCAGCTGTAATTAGTCAAAATTATCTTCCCATTTGTCTAGTCATCGTTGCGATCCAGGGAAAAAACCTAACTAAAACAGACCCGCAGCTGGTTAGTAATGGTACTCAAGGTTATCCTGCCATCATGACGTTATCGAATGAAATTTCACTCCCAGCGTCGTGGTGCCAGGCAAAAAGAAAAAATTGTCCCACACTCTGTCTTTATCATCAAATTAGTCATGGGGCCATGACTCTTAGATTTGGTCGAGGGGAGCGTTTAATTGAAGCGTTTTGTCCTTTTTGAACAAAAACAAAAGGAAGGCAAACAAATAAGGTGCAATCTACAGGCAGAGTAAGTAGCAGACCTCCGGCTACAGTTAATGTATACCTTTGGTGAGAAGGGAATTTGGCCTTCAACGTCAGCGGACAGGTCGGCGCTCATATTATTCATGGGGGGTGCTGAAAGTTGAGTTATTAGTATGAACAAATGATTTCGATTTTTGAAATTGCGGTTATGTGAAAAGGGTATCACGTTATGTTATGTACTATATATATATATATATATGATTACTACTTAGAAGACAATGATACGGCCTGCAACTTGAACGACTATACGAGGAAGGAATCATTAGAATCGAGAGCAGCGGTACACATAACGATCGGAGTCAACTCAATTATACGTTGCAGATCGGAATCAAATCGAGAAACGATCGATAACGTCGATTAACGATACATTTTACGTTCTTGCATCTTTTATGAACTAAGTATGAAAAGGACATGACACTATTTGGGCGATGGACTTGATCGTAAAATTTGGACATATTTACATATTTATTTAAGTACAACCTTGCGGACAGGCAGGAAAGTACGTTCCTGATTCACTTCAGATTATATTTGAATGGAGGAATGGTGGAAATTGCAAAGTGATGCACGCGGCATAGAAGTTAAGATAAAACCTTTCAGTTAATGCATGAATGTTCATTAAAAAATTGTATATAAATTGTATAAAAAAGGTATTTTAGGGAGGTCTTCTATAAATCGAGTATTTTAAATCGGAAGAATAGTCGAAATATGAGTAGGGAAGTGTTAAGTAACTTACCTTGAAAGGACAAGATCGGTAAATTGAAATGGGATTGAAAATTGATAGTCTCCGTTGTGATCTTGTCGGCTGGAAGTTCCCTGGGTATCTGCATGCTCTCGGAAGAACCGGTTTTTATACCACAAATATCAGGTAGCAGGGCGGCAGAAGATTTATGACGTTCCTTCCATTGACAGGTGACTGAGCTAGTACAATTTAAAAAACCAGAGTCAGGCTACTAGACATGACTCCCTTTGTGAGCATGTCGGCCCTGGCTTATTTTTTGAGGAACTTTTGTGTTTTATAGCTCACCAAACGGTGATAGTGGTGAGATATGAGGTGGGCAAGTTTCGCAGCGGTTTTGCTGGAAAGTTATTGGCCTATTGGAACGAATCGGTTGTGGATACTATGCTGCCCTGATGCAAAAATTTATTTCCGGGTTATATTAAAATTGTTCTCTTTCTGGTCATTCAACAACATTCCTAAGTAAATTATAAATATATGTAACAAAAAACAGATGGAGCTCCTGCAAGTCTGGGAACGTTTGGTCAAACAAAGCCATGACGATTCGGTAAATACCTCTTAAAAGGTACATTATACAAAAATTAGCATACATCGGTATTGCCCATGGACCAGCCAATTGATTAATTACCTGCCGGTTGAATTTTCCTCTTTAACATTGGGACAATGTTTTTCATCTAGCTGTGGGGATGTACTGGTTCCCTTATAGTCCGCCGGGGTAACTATAGTTGACCTGGTGGATTGTTCGTGGAATTCGGGCATCCTGCCACGAGCCTCCCAAAACTAGAAACATCATGTGGCCGGCTATCATTGGCTGGCCCTTATAGGGCCTATATATAAACCAGACCACAGAGCGCCCATCTGAGAGAGAGAGCTAGACCAGGAAGAACATCAGGGCTAAAAAGGGGAAAACATACTAAGGCCGTCTAAGAAGACCTCTCGAGTTTTGTACATCTTCCAAAATAAAGATCAAGGGTAAGTCCAAAGAATTGCGTTATTATCTTCGTGGTCGGATGACCTTGCCATAAACATATATAGGGGAAGGATCTCTAGAGACAGACGGTCGAGCATCTGACCTCTGGGAGGCCGTGGACATTTCCCCCTCCAAACGTGACGGCTCGGGGCGGTTCACGCCCGTACGTTACACTGCATTATTGTGTGGCAATTCATTCAAGAGCTTGTGTTCGATGTAAGATACGAGAAAGGACATGTATCGCTGAGTAAGAATGTGACCAGTTTGAGGAGCTTTTTCCTTGCCTAAGCACCCGTGGTGTCACAGTAGCTGAGTAAGTTTTCTGTGGATGTTGGAAGGTAGGTGATTGGTGGATATTAGCCATTGAGGCCTGTTTTAGGCTTAGTATGTTCTTGACATAGAATAGCCTAAATGTTGGCTCTTGGTGACAGAACCTCTCCAACTCAGGCATTTCTTATCATTGAAGTGAACGCTTTAGACTATCTGACACTGCTGAAGGCCATTGAGGCCCGTTTTCGGCTTTGTATGTTCTTGACATAGAATATCCTACTGACTGTGTGACATTCTCATGAGTGTAACTGTGCAACCTTAATGTTGGCTTTTGGTGATAGAACCTCTCCAACTCAGTCTCAGACATTTCCTATCATTGAGATATTTTAATATATCTCAATGTCTGAGACTGAGTTGGAGAGGTTGTAAATACATGTAGATGTTAATCAGACTAAATCTGCATTCAATTTGAATGTATGAATTGAAAACTATAGTTAATGACAAATTTCTGTTGTAAATACATGTAGATGTTAATCAGACTAAATCTGCTAGAGTATAAAGAGGAAGATCCTATGATATTTGCAAAGGTCTGGCCATTTATAGTGTGAGGATATCTTGGGATTACTGTATAGGGGGCAATGTATCAAGGGGTTATTGTCCTGAAAACGTTTTACTGCTTTCAAATTGAATGAATGTGAAATGAATTGTTAACTTAATTGTCACTGATAGATTTTTACTTTTAATGCCAGTCACAAATTTGAATGTAATGAATTGAAAACTATAGTTAATGATAAATTTCTGTTGTAAATACATGTAGATGTAATCAGACTAAATGCGTTTAGTGTTTGTTTTTCATTAAAAGGTAATTCTTTTAGTGACAACATGGTTGTGTACCCTAGCTTAAAGAGGATAACGCCGTACAATAAGTCTTGATCTCTTTGAGAATTAGTTGTAGGACGCTATCTCCTTTAAAAAATACAACCCAATGATGGGATCTATGTGACCCTGGCAATATGTAGCAAATGCACTTTCAAAAGGCTCTTTGGACATTAGTTCTATCACTCATTGTTCTCATACTGTCCAAAATACTGGTTATTTTGGACCCCTCATAATGAGGAAATCCGGGCCTCCTTGCTGCCGATCTCAAGTAGATGAATAGGTGTCGGCTTGAGAGAAACAGTAGCAGTTACAGCCCGGATTTCCTCATTATGACCCTAACTAGCCCATCCGCCAAAAAGGGAGCCACAAGTACATAATAGTTTTAACTAACTTTATCCATCCAGATTAAAATCTGGATGGATAAAGTAGTAAGGATCACTATCAAAATGGTTAAAATTGAAACTATAAAATGGTTAAAAATCAACTACTTATGGTAGTTATTTTATTAACTATTTTGAAATAGTTAAACTAACCACTTATTAGTCGGTGCAATACTAAGCCCCAAAGTAGTTACAATTTAACTATTAATAGTTAGTTTTCACCATTTAATTTTTGGAGTGTAGCATGCAAAATGACCGGAGATTTAATTGACACACAAGCTTCTAGTGGCCAATGTCAGATGTCATGTGGTAGTCTGTCAACAATCGGAATTTCGCACATGTGCAGTTTTTTAGACTCAGTCACTCAGTCCCTCTTCCGTCCCTTGCCATCTGCCCCCCCCCCCCCCAAGACATCAGCCCCTATAGGACATTTAATATTGCCCCCTAGGGCATATCCCCAGATATGGACATGTCCTGGTTGGAGATGCCCTAAGGGGAAAGATGTCATACGAGGATTTATAATTCCCAAACTAAACTGACACTTAAAATAATTCTCGGAGTTCGATTGGCTGCATGATCATTGGCAGCTGGTGTTTGCTGATGTGTGGCCTCACTTGGCGGTCACTTCTTCTTCGCCGATCTGGAGACATCTTTTGGCCGTGGGTTCGAATCCTTCACTGGGACTTTTGTTTTATTTTGCTTTTATGCCGAAGAGGAGTTGTCCTCGGAAGAGACAATGTCCGGGGGGATGTCCGATAATCATCCAGTATATACAGGGGCGGTATATTTGGTCAGGACCAATACTCTTTACCTCTGGTGGGGTTGGCAAGACAGGAATAATCTCAAGAGTACACCATCCATCCTTTATTAGATAAGTGATATCAACACATGATGAAATAAAAAAACTAATCATATTCGTAAAGTTAAAATCTTTATTCTTTTCAACAAACTCGTAACTGTGCATTACATAAGGAGAGCAGAACAGCAATATTTCTATGCAGAATAATGTAGTGACACTCAAGGCTCACAGTACATGTACATTGAGAATTTCTGGCACATTTGTCCCTGTCAAATTTTTCAAATGTATATGGTCTGAGGAAATACAACTGACAGGCACTGCTGTAGCTGAACGGATATCCAGAGCCAACCTTGTCTCCAGGAACTCGCGTGTCATTTTAACATTGGAATTTCTGCTTGTAAAGAACCTGGGTAGGAGGTTGATCTGAACCAGCTATATTTAGGTGTATTTAGCTGTATTCACGGTAAGATACCAGTGACTTGCATGGCAACATGGCGCATGGTTTTATCAAAAATGCGAACTTGTGGGAAACGAAAAATGGTCGGATTAGATACGGTGAAAACAGCTGGAAAGGGGTTGGTAATGATCGGTTCTTTTTTATTTTCCTCCACTTATGATTCTATGTATAAATTACAGTCCAAGCAGTGATATTCTTTTAAAAAATTCCAACTTGATCGCGTCATCGAGTCATCGCGTCGTCGAGTCATCGAGTCGAATACCACAAGCCGTTTCGAAAGACGTGCGTTGAGACAAAGCTCTCTTGGGTCACGCGTTCACCCATGCCAATTCCACGCAACTGGAACTTGAACAAATTCTTGGATCAGCTAAACAAGAGCCATTACAAACACTTGTTCTTAGTAAAATTAATGAATGCGTTTATTAGTGATCACGACACTATATTGGACCTGCGTATTTCATTACTCGTTTGGAAAATACACCGATTTCCTAATGCGTTCATGTTGCAGTGACGTCACGAGAAATGGCCACCCTCACGGCCGGCGTTTTTTTGTCAATAAAGGTTACGGTGGATGTGATAGGGATTATGGATGGCTGATGGTTTTAGACACCGCAGGTCAATCCACCGACTGCTACAAGGCCTATGAGAAACCACCGATACCAGGAATTCTCTATCCAGCGTCTGGGACGAGCACGATTTGGAAGCAAGGTTAGTGGTTCCATCCACATATTATTAGGTAGCCAGAAATATACGTTATAGACATGGCCCATTGATAGCCGGCCCGATATTTTCAAATGTTCTAGGTCGCGATAATCGTCAAAACTACGAACTTATTTGGGACTTTTTATTTGAGATGGACAGATGGCAATAAAGTGCGAAGTTGCAAAAGTGAAATCTAGAATGGTAATTTTCCATTTCTGGGGTCCATATCTCGCTGTGTGTGCGCCCAATGAAATACTCATAATAAGCATAGCCAACATCAAAGCCACCGCCCGTTTCGAAAGACGCGCGGTTGGACAGAGAGGTCGCTCGGGTCACACGTTGACTCAAGCCAATTCCGCACAACCAGAACTTGAACAAATTCTTCGATCAGTTGAACATAACTATTACAAACGCTCTGTTCCAAAGCAAATACTAGCTTCAAATTGCCCAAGGGAGCTTTGCTGGGAGCAAAGGAAACTTTCCCTGACCAGACTGTTTATTTGAAAGACTCTGGAATAAGTATGTAAAATCTACAAACTAGCCACAAAATGAGTGGTGAAACATTGTGATCAGGTGTCCGGTTTTTCACGTAGAGTTTAAAAAAATGTAATACATGCACACATGACCCGGCTTTTACCTGTCCATGTCCACATGGAATATAGGCTCTTGCAAAAAAGTATTTATCAGGAGCACACTTTGAATTGCACAGCCTACAAGCGAATATTATTGCCAACAAGTCAAGATAGATTAATAGATCCATCGATCCATTCCATGATCCTACAAAAATACAACGGGGTCGGATACTTAACTACTACCTATTATATTGCAGCGAAGCGGGCTGACAGCTTCAAAATCTACGTCCAAGTTCGGCTATTGACCAATGGACCATGATCACGGAAACATGATGGGAGACTTTTGGAACGCAAGTCATGACCATTATACAGCGCGATTGTGATTTCTCTCGACGACGTTAGAATGAGTGGCATTTGATTTCTCTCACTACCTTACTTCAAAGACGCAAACATGGCCTTTAGGTTATCAGCTTATCAGCTCTTTGTTGTATAAAAACTATACATATGCTAGCTCATGCATTCATTCACAACGCGTGTTGTAATATGTCGATTGCATGACGGTGATCATTCATGTGTGTTCCAGGTATTCAACCCACACAACAAAAAACACCCTTCGCGAGAATCGGCTGATACAACCTCTCCGAGTATCTCCCACCTCTAAAGTTATGGTGAACACAGATCCGAAACTAAACCGTGTAGCCTTATAGAATAAGACACAACATATTCCTATACAGGGTGGCCAAGAACTATTTCCCCTTGCACAATGTAATTCTATTGTGTATCCGTTGTGTGTGGGAAAATAATTCTGGGCCACCCTGTAGTGCATAATCTTTTTGAAAACTCTAATGTTGATGCTACACAGTTAAGAAAGTTGTTTTCTATCGCTTTTGGTCAGGTTGGTCAGAGTATTGTCGGTGAGTTCCATACATTCATATGTTAAGATCAAATATGTTTACTTAGTGCAATTTATATTTTCCTTCATGTCATTCGACAAAGGAAGGTATTCAATCGCTTTTGATATTCGATATTTATCTTTTCCCCCACGAAACCAACAGGGTCTTAAAGCTACCAGTCAAAACCGTATACCAAGCTATTTCAAGTTGGCTTGCAGAAAGAATGCAGTCATCAGGAAACTGATATGGTTATGTTTGCTAAGTTTATAAAAAGTGCAAACTTGTTCTTGTCACAGATGCAATACTAAGATATCCAGATAAAAACCGAAGTTAATAAGCTGAAGAGAACTGCGCATGACTATTATTTGGCAAGATGGTGGCGTTCGCTAGAGGGCCACAGTCAAATCAACCACAGAAAAAAATCTGATTAGTTTAAAAGTCATATTGATGATAAGTCAATCCCGTATCCCAAATTTGATCCGATTGTCCGCGGTATGGAATATACAATATCTTTTGTAGTAAATAAAGCAGCATATATATGGTGAACCTGTTTTTCGACCACACAGATCTCACTTTCCATGGCAACTGCGCTGCTAATATAAACTGGATTTCAAAATAACTTCACAGGGTTTGCCCTTTTAATCTTCTGATCTAGATGCTGCGTAAGTTTCAACACAAAGCATATGGTGGTTTTTGAATGAGACACAAAAACGCGACACTTGCCGAGATATCAGGCCACTGAGAACTGTTTCTATCCATTATGATAGTTTTCATTTTACAATGTACTGAGGCCGTGGCAGTCACTCCTTTATATTAAGCGAATTTCACAATTTAGACAAAATGCGTACATTCTGGTACTTTTGTATCCTTACATGGTTAAATTACACTTACATTATTCCTTGTCTCTAAGGGCGGTCAATTTCACACGACGAGGAAAACGTCAAACCCCTTAATATTTGCCAGTGGTTTTAGGCAAGTTGTACCGCGCAGGGCTTTCATGCACATTACAGTCTGCACATTATATTGTATTCATTTAAACAAAGCACGCTTGCACGAAGGCCTTCATTCCTACTCCTCTATACTGCCTTTTCAAAGAATTATCATGACAAATGGCGATATCATCGACCCGACGAAACGGTGTTCATGGGGGTCGATAAGCCTAAAATCGGTAAGGGAAAAGAAAATCCACGATGACTGTCATGCGAACAATACAGGATGAGAAACCAACTCTCGCACCTCTATAGATCACATGACAATCATGCACTGTCCAGGATCTCGTGTTTCCTCTTTAGATAAAACGCATTCTCCTCACAGAGACATAATACAATTTATTAGGGCCTTTTTCACGGATCCTAACCAATCCGGATCAGTCTAGATCGGTGTGCCGCGTAAATCTGGTCTGGTCTGGTTCGATTCAAACAGCGATAGGACCGCCTCATCACACTGTTAGTACTGCGCGGAGCATGGGTAAAAAGTCCACTTTCTTCTCATTGTAGTTGTCGTATGATCATATGCGATGGCCCTGGCGATCTTGGCTGGTGAGATCGAGTAATAGGCTAAGCTCAAGCCGGCCAATCGCCAAACCATTGATAACATTTTGTGATCTGACTGACCAAGCCATGCAGCTCCATGCATCGTTTGTAAAAATTGTCGAATAGCATCATAAAGTGTCAGCTTTCAAACTGCATACTGAGGAAATCAGGGGTTAATGTTCGCTTCTCCGGCCCTGCAAACCATTGATTTTCTCAGGATGTCATACGGGGCGATAACTGTCTTTCACTGCTTTTTGATTTAATAAACTGAGTTATCAATTGTGATATATGGTCGGTAATGCCGATACGATATTAGCACCTGGTCAACGTTCCCCCCGAAACATTTTGAAAACCTCCCGCCTGAATTGAGTACCACTCACACAATAAAGAATAAAATTGATGGCGCTATTGCATAAGCTACAAACGTTTGCAACAGTAGTGACCAAAACAGAAATAACCCATTCATGCCAGGAACGGATTACTGTTAATTCTCCAACAATTAGTGAAATTGGATTGGGTGATGTTAGAATTATAAACACGAGGCTGACTGTGGTCAACATGTACGTCATGCTGGTCATTTGAGCAGAGGTGTCATCGGAACTACTATTGCCTCGTCCCGATAGCTTCATCTTCTTCCTTTTGTTCCGACTCCGAATGACTTTAACTAGAATTGAACAATTACAGAAAACTATTACAGAAAATGGTATGAAAGAATACGTTGCCATATCCATCCAGTGAAAGATAAGTGAGTGTATGTCGCCTGCCTGCAGAGGTGTATCACATACATAACCCAAATTGAGGTAGTCAAATCGTTTAAAATAGAACAGAGTTTGAAGGTTTAGAAAAATGCTGAAAATTAGTAGGGCAAAAAGAGCTACGCATGTCCATTTCCGAGTGCAGATGACTCTCGCCTTGATTGGGTAGGAGACTGATATGAATCGTTCCAATGTTAGGAACATCACGTTTCAACTCGCGTACTGTTGGAAGAAATAGGTAAAGAAACTATACGCGGGGCAGGACTCTACGGAGAGGACTGAAAGAGCAAGCGAAAAGGATTCATCAACCCAGAAGGTAATTCCAGTCCAGAGTACAGCCGTGTCGGCTAGAGCAAGGGAAATCAGCAACAACCTCGTCGAATACTTTCCAAATTTTCGGCGGAGCAGCACAATTAAAGTGAGACCGTTCAAAATGGTTCCAAGTAATATTATAAACAGTGTGAAATAGCTCCCAAGGAAAACATTGAGATGCCATTCCCAGAAGTCATTGCGAGGGTCCCGGATGGTGGTTCTGATCACTTGTGTCGTATTTAGAAAGCCTCCAGAACCAATTGGTAATTCCCGTTTGAGAGCATCCATTTCAGTAGCTGCGAATAACTTAGTGACCGCTGCCATAATGCTAACTTTCCTTCAATTCTGCAAAATATTTGTAAATAAAACTGAACCACAGCACTCATAATCTCTAAAAATGTGGCGCTATTTCCACTGGTTCAGTCACAGCTTAAAGCAACTGTTACAAAAGTCAATGCTTGGAGAGCAGAAACCGTTCATCACAGATAGCGCTGTCTGTTGTTGTCGTGAATGCATAAACTTCCCATATTTGACTGTATCACCCGAGTACAGAAAATCGTTGATTGCTACACCGTCATTTGCTCCTAACCACGCAGAAAGGAACTGGGTTCGTAAAGCTTAAACCGGCAAGTGCAAAAAACCGTAATGAATGAATCACACTCTTGTGTATCGATCACTCCGGAGTGATTAATAGGTCCAAAAAGCCATTTTTCATGCTTGAACAAAATTCTTGTTGAGTGTCCGTCAAAACTAAAGATCTTAAATTCTTACCAACAAATTGCAACTTAACCCATCCACAGCATGTGGTTGCATGTGCTGCGTTACCAGGATTCTTCTCGAGCGATCCAAGGCCATACGATGTAGATACAGGATGAAAAGCACTCATCGAAGTGAGATCTAGATCGTGTTCATCGCTTCAGGCAACATAGTACGTAGATAATTCAGCACAGTTTAATGAAACAGTGTACAGCTCATAATCATAATTTACTGAACAGACATGCAATTTTATAGCAATAAGCATTGAAGTACTTTGTTGGGACTGAAATACGTCAATTTCTGTATGTTTTTGTTTACATACAGTGTGTTTACGAATAATAGTTTGCAAACTTTGTTTTCGTACGACAGTATTTGATCTGACAGCTTGCTGTCGTCTCCGTTCCATTTACAGCAGTTTACAGTTGTAACATGCGATCGATCTAGTTGTCACGTGAATATCAATTATCATGTAATTCTCAGGACAGTACTCCGTTCAAGCCAAGACATGGAAAGTATGCAACTTGAATGCGACGCATTAGCTCCAATAGATGGCAATAGCGCGAGGATAGGTCGGTGATGGTGGCCATGTTACTCACGCGTCGAGAGACCACAGACGTATCGCCAGCATCGAAAACCTCGAATGTAAAACTCCGCTTCTTGTCTGCCAATCAACGAGCTTAAAGCAATTAATTGTCTAAGCTATTTGGCCGGAGTTATTGGATTCACGTTGTCACCTGTCATATTTCACTTGTCACAAGTTAACTGACTTCGGCTTGAAAACAAGACGTGAGGGTGAAAGGTGACATCGTGAATCGTATGTAGCCCGCTCTTTGGAAATGACTTTTATCGTTCTTCATGTCGTGCATGGAAAGTGAACAATGACACGCTACGTCATGTACATGTACATACATGTGAAAACGCGAACTCTATAATGTTCGCGGCCTTACATACTAGTAGGGATGACACCACCATTAATGAGGCTGGAAGAAACCAGCTATCAATTATAAAGGCGCATCTTTTTTTCCAGACCTAGCCAAACCATAATCCTTTGGGCTATTGGTAAATACTTCATTTTTGCAGAAATGGCGTGTGCGTCAATACATGCATGTGTTGTTACATGCAAAAATGATACCGGTATTTCAAATATGTATGTCCAGTATAAGGCACTGGGTTGTCGAAGTACCGTCTATGCATTGATTTGCTTAAATTGTGTCATCGACATTGGAATCGATTGCAGTCGATTTTTAAAAGCGATTATGAATTGTATGAGCTAGTGCATTAGAATACACAAGCTCATGCAATTACCAATGCGTTACACATACTACATCAAGCTGACCGGTTTTTGCACTGTGTCAAGACCAACTTTTCGGCCTACATTTTACATTTTCTCGGGCGTTGAAAACGAACCTTCTCTTTTCCTGTTGATAATTCTGGCACAGATCAGTTAGCTAGACTCTGCCTAATTGACACAAGTATACATATGAAGAAAACAATTTCGTCATAAATCCAGAAGTATTAAGGTAGCAGGAAGGGTTGGGTGTTTGTGGTTTCTGAGTCTGAGGGGGTTGGTGTCTGTTGACTGTGCTTTAAGAGAGACCAGGCATGGCGCCAGTCTCTCTTAAAGCACAGTCAACAGGCATTTGGTCTCAGTATTTGGGTTTTGATTGCCATGACTGTACCCCTGTAAAAGTCAGAGGAGGAGAAGTTTGGAATGATGAAAGCATTGAAGAAGAAGAAATGTTATTATTGAGGAAAGCAAAATTTATTATGAGACTAGAAGGCAGTGTCCTGACTTGATTATTTTGAAAATGGCGGTCTGAACACATTAAAAGGTGGAACATGGCATTTTGTCGACTTTGAAGTGTTCCGCAGTTAAAGGGAGACTATAGGCAGCAGCTAGGTAGGCATGATAAAGTCATACAAATTTGCCAATAGGGGTCAGTCATATCTCTAGGCATGGCGCCAGTCTCTCTTAAAGCACAGTCAACAGGCATTTGGTCTTAGTATTTGGGTAAGTACAGAATCAAGGCAGCTCAGAGAGCAATGATTGAACGATGCTGTGGACAAGTCCAAGGATACTGCACGACCAACTTCTCATCAGAAAGCGTCACCACCAGCATATTCAATGTTCAGTTCCAACCTGTACCAGTCCAATGCACGCCTGTCATGGTCAGCAGTGGTCAGCTTAGCGCGATATGGAACATTCTTCAGAAACTCAAGCGAGGGAAGTCTGCTCATTAGCCTATCTCGCGCACTGCTCCTTCTTGTCAAACATCGTAGTGAAATCGTGGTACAGTGGGGCGTCCTCGAGGATTGCAGCTGGTCGGACAGACGTGAGGAGGAATGTGGGCGGCTGCACTTCTTCGTTGATGTGCGATGGCTATGGCAAGCCAAAGCGGAATTTATTCAAGACCGTGGAATTACTATTCAAGAAGTTAAATATATGTTCAAGACCAAAATATGTTCAATCCTGAATCAAATATTGTCAACCTTGAATCAAATATTGTCAACCTTGAATCAAATATTGTCAACCTTGAATAAAATATGTCCAACCTTGAACAAAATATATTCAACCTTGAACAAAATATATTCAAGACTCACGTGACCATATTCAAGACGCACGTGACCACAAAAATTGATGACGTAGTTGCTCATGTTTTGATGCTTTACGGACTTTCCCGAACCCGCGTCCGGACCTTCCCGAACCCATGATACTTGTGTTGCGTTTCGGAGCTCGAATTGTTCGCACGAGGTTTTGACACATGGTTGTACACGTACCTAGCCGCCTACACCTGACATGTACTGTAATCCTACACATCATGACATGGATGCCGAGTGAATGTCAGAGTCGATACATGTTTTACAGACATCAGGCAAATTATAGGTTCAAAATGCGCAATGCCTGTCGTGAAACAGAACGCATCGGAAGTACCACAGATTCTACGCTCTACGTCATCAATTTTGTGGTCACGTGCGTCTTGAATATGGTCACGTGAGTCTTGAATATATTTTGTTCAAGGTTGAATATATTTTGTTCAAGGTTGGACATATTTTATTCAAGGTTGAACATATTTTATTCAAGGTTGAACATATTTTATTCAAGGTTGAAAACATTTGATTCAAGGTTGAACATATTTTAGTCTTGAACATATATTTCCTTCTTGAACTTATATTTAACTTCTTGAATGGTAATTCTAAAGTCTTGAATAAATTCCGCTTTGGCTTGCCATAGATGGCAGATAGCACAGTTGTTGCGTTGCATGACAGCTGAAAGTGAATGTGATATCATAGCACTGAGGCGTTTGCAATGAGACTATAGGTGAAGTAGAAGCAAGGAGTGAAATGGGCCATCTTCCAGTGACTAATATACAGAGCAAGGGCACTGGGTGTTGTTAGATTCAGCATTGAATGTATTCCTCGTACAAGCGTGAATAGTGTGGACATACAGTGAGAGGTGAGAGACCCCTATTGACTACTTCCTGTATCTTTATCTTGGATATTATATTAGTATTGAACTTCTAGCCATGGAATATGAAGAAATTGAAGTTGTAGGCATGGAATATGAAAAATTATTCAACGGTGAAAGACATTATTCCATGAGGCTTTGCCGTGATCGCAAAGGACGCGACGCGATTGGTTCACATGCTAATGAGGTATGATAATGATAATTACCTCTATAATGCTACTTGGATAGCGACTGTGTCGTTGATTGCAACAGTGGTCTATGTCAATGTGTGCCTGTAATGTCAATGAAGTATGATGAGGTGATGACGATAGTGCAATTATTAAATATTGGCAAGAGATCATACTAAAACATAGGTCTTGTTTTTGACAGATGACTGTGCGACATTCCCATTGGGTCTTGTTAGAGTCAGCGCTGCATGTATTCCTTGTACAAGCTTGAATAGTTGTGACGGACTTTGAGGGGTGAGAGACCCCTATCGGCTACTTCGGCTAACTTTATCTTGCCTACCTAGCTGCTAGCAATAGTGCCCCTTTATCAAGACTGAAACCCACTGTGCGGGGCTAAGAAATTACCTTTATTATCCTAGTTGGATAACCACTGTGTAGATGATTTGAAGAGTGCTCTGTGGATGTGTGCCTGTAATGTCAATGAAAGTATGATGAGGTGATGACGATAGTGGAATGACGAAATATTGGAAAGAGATCTATTCCTAGAAGAACATATGTCCTCTTTTGACTAGGTGGCGCATTTTAGAATCAGCAGTGAGCACTGTGTGTAACATGGTGGAGGCAGCGGAGATAATAACTGTGTCGAAAGTATTGTTATAGGGCCTTCCCTAGGCCCATGGGGTTAAATTTACAATCCACGATTGAAAAGACGTAGTTTGATCGCATTCAACTATAAATCCATTGAACAGTTGTGTTCCTTTAGTCAACCGATGACCTTTTGTTGGGCCATGATCGGGGATTGTAAACTGTAAATGTATTATGGACTGGGAGACGGGGGAAACACAAGTGAAATAGACCAAAACAAGTGATTTTGGGGCTTTGGTTTAGACGCATGCCCCACATGCGCCATGCGGGATTATACGGTTCATGTGAACTTGTTGACATCTACATGATCTAGTGCTGTTATTGGTCATGGACATGGTAGGCCTGATCATCATGGCTATATGTTTCAGGAAAAGCTCGGAGTAAAATGAACTGCCGATGAATAATGATGTTGTTCATGTTTACCATGTTTACTAGTACATAGCCATAGGGTATGCACTGGCCAGTGCACTTTCTGCACGTCGTCATGGTCATGTAGGCCTACGTGATACCTTGCATATTTTGTTTTTTGAATGCGCATGCTTTTTGGGCAAAATCTCTTGTACCAACACTAATGAATAATGTCTTCTTATCCCTATGACTCCATACACAGTGAGGGCATTGTCCCATTCCCATCAAATGGTAACTTATTGTACCGTATTAGGGTGGAAGTTGGGGAGCAGATACCTACCGTTGCACGCCTGTCATAATCAGCAGTGATGAGCTTAGCGCGATATGGAACATTCTTCAGAAACTCAAGCGAGGGAAGTCTGCTCATTAGTATATCTCGCGCACTGCTCCTTCTTGTCAAACATCGTAGTGAAATCGTAATGGAAAACGTCTGGCTTTGCGCCAGACGTTGAGACTAATAAGTGAAGAACTAATAGATAAAGAACTTCTACTTGCGCGAGACTGCTCTGATAAAATTATCATTGCAGAGACTACGGTGACGTACACATATATTTTTTACAATCAAAAATGCCCTCAAAAGACGACATGGAATGATTATTTTATTGATATTTCCTACTATATACCTTCCAATTATCACTTTATACAAATAGATCGGCGTTAGGTCGCATGCTTTTCTTTCCTGGTGACACTATAAAGCAAAATAGTTGCAACCCCGTAAGTGCGCTATAAGTCCAATAATAAGTGACGGTGACCCGTTATAAATGTTTCGCCAGCTTCGATTTTTTGCCGCTACGCGGCGCGTTGGGCCCTTGCGTCAAGTGATACTTTCATTCCAAGATCAGCCTCTCAATGAAATATGGGTCAGATACCAATTTTGCAGAGAACGTTTCATCTATTTGAGTCTTGGAAGTCCTAGAACGGGAAAAATTATCTTCGAAAATTTGTGTCACTGGCATCCGATATTTAGTAACGACTGAAAGAGTTTATTTCGGTCGATTTGGGGGTAATGATCATCGAGCCAATTTTCGTTTGTGCATTGGAATTTAAGGGGAAGGCCACTAGACATGCGAGAGCTGCTTCACAATTGGCTCAACTTTAGCTCAGTGAGCTGATCAGCGGTTATGCTCGCTTTATTTTGCGAGGGTTGATTCAATACATGGCACTGGCACGCTGGCATTGGCACTGGCACTTGCTCTAACATGTTTTTTTGCTAAAAAAGGCGAATACAGTGTTTCAGGGCCTTAAATAAATGTTTCAAAAGTTAATCTGATGGACGGCATTAAGTTGAATCATGTCAAAGAATAAAAATCAAAATATAAAAATGAATCACCTCAGCCATTGGGCTGCCGCCTACACCTAATACTGGTAAGTCCTAGTCTGCTGCCCTAGGTTATATTCTATCTTGTCAATTACATTGCCCACATAGAGGATCCAGTATGCAGTAAGAAGGTCGAAGCATAGGCAAGGCTGCAAGACTACAAACAATCTGAACTCGTATGAATTTCAGCGAACTGCAGACCATTTTGGGATGCATTCTTTGGCTAGTGCCAGCGTGCCAGTGCCAGCCTGCCAGTGCCAGCGTGCCAGTGCCAGCGTGCCAGTGCCAGTGCCAGTGTCAGCGTGCCAGAGCCAGTGCAAGTGCCAGTGCTAGCATGACATGGCCAGTGCCAGTGCCAGTGCCAGTGCCAGTGCCAGTGCCAGTGCCAGTGCCAGTGCCAGCGTGCCAGTGCCAGTGTGCCAGTGCCAGCGTGCCAGTGCCAGCGTGCCAGTGCCAGCGTGCCAGCGTGCCAGTGCCAGCGTGCCAGTGCCAGTGCCAATGCCAGCGTGCCAGTGCCAGTGTGCCAGTGCCAGCATGCCAGTGCCAGCGTGCCAGCGTGCCAGCGTGCCAGCATGCCAGCGTGCCAGCGTGCCAGTGCCAGCGTGCCATTGCCAGCGTGCCAGTGCCAGTGTGCCAGTGCCAGTGCCAGTGCCAGTGTGCCAGTGCCAGCGTGCAAGTGCCAGCGTGCCAGTGCCAGCGTGCCAGTGCCAGTGTGCCAGTGCCAGTGCCAGTGCCAGTGCCAGTGCCAGTGTGCCAGTGCCAGCGTGCAAGTGCCAGCGTGCCAGTGCCAGCGTGCCAGCGTGCCAGTGCCAGCGTGCCAGCGTGTCAGCGTGCCAGAGCCAGTGCCAGTGCCAGTGCTAGCATGACATGGCCAGTGCCAGTGCCAGTGCCAGTGCCAGTGCCAGTGCCAGTGCCAGTGCCAGTGCCAGTGCCAGTGCCAGTGCCAGTGCCAGCGTGCCAGTGCCAGCGTGCCAGTGTCAGCGTGCCAGTGCAATTGAAATACTCGACTGGAGTTTCGCACGCATAGCTTCTAGCCAGATCTTTACACATATCTAGGCCCGTAATGGGGTAATTTTTACGCCAGTATTTGAATGTGAATAGCAAGAGTCACTATTGCCAATGGCGCTGCTGGTCAATCAAGTCATGGCCTAAAGAAACTTACTCCCGTCGTGGGCTTACCTCTAATGTACACATACACTCGCTTACTACAGTGGACGATAGGCGTGCGAGTATATCAAAACTCCCTCATAAACAAGGCACACGTGGTTCTGTAATAGTGAGGTTTTGCAACCACCCGGTCAGGCCCTACGACGACGTTTGTCTATTGTTCGGGTGAACTCACACAATAGATAAACGTCGTCGTAGGGCCTAACGTGGTGGTTGCAAAACCTCACTAATGAAACCCATGGCCCACCAAACAATGACTTGTACCGACTGAATACCATTCAACAATTGGAAAAAACATGTGGTTCTTTTTTGCAACAATGGCTTCGTAATGAATGAGGCATTTGTCAATGAAGACAATGCAAAAGTTTGAATGAAATCGACGCGGATATTGATTACTGTTCAGCTGATGTAGTATATTAGATGATGATGCAATAGACGACGGCAGCCTTCCTGCTGAAATAGCCTATGTACATGATTCTAAGGCTCTTGGATCAACAAGATGCGCGACGATAAGGCAAAGTAAGATAATGAAATCTTGGCCACTTCGATCCATCGATCTGTTATTGTTAGCCTCATTTCGTTGGCAGTCGGGGCAGTCAGGCCAGAAATTTAGGTTAACAAAGTATTTGCAGCGCTTAATAAGGCAGTGTCACCACAAGCCTTTTTGTTTGCTTTCAATATCGTGATCATCATACCAAAACAGATGACACACGCCAACTCCACACCGGCTGAAGAGAAATTTGCCATTATTCCCAGATTTGGAATGATTTAGAGAACACCTGTCTTGTAATATTCTCATAGGCCAGAGTAAACACATACGCTTTATTAACATGCAGCGATCGGGAAAATTGATACCGACACCAACATGACCAATAATATACGAATAGCGCACGAGAACGCATGCATGTGGCAAGCATTATCAATGGCTGACTGGTGGCGTCACTTGACGTAACAAATAGAAAATTGATATAGCTGCCCAACAGTAATTAAATCTGAACGATCGGTGTATGAACCCCTTAATAAAAAAAGGGAAAAAACCGAGTCCAATAATTGGCTTACAAGATAGTACATGTATACTCGCAGTTAAGTAAAAAAATACTTTATCAGTTATTGGAGATGATAATTTTTGGCAAATGAAGTAGGCGTACAGGTTGGAAATATTGGGCTTCAAAAACCTCACAATTTCAAAGAATATTCGATCATGTAAAGGAGGCAATACTTAAAATAACTCCAGTCGCCTGTAAAATGGTTGAGTACAGTAGCATGCCGACTTATCGGCGGTGAATACAGTCCTAAAGTCTCCTCCTTTCACCACCGACATCAAGGGCCAGGAAAGCCGTCGGACGCACCATCATAAACGGGCGGCCAATCAAATTGCTCGACACAAAGTATTTGAATGACGGCCTGCATTGATAGTGCCAACCTCAGGATCAGGTTACCCTTCTTCTATACAACATGCACTCTGCATTTGGGTCAGGTCAGCATCCCCTAAACCATTACTCATTGAACGCCTGGTCTTCCATTATGATGGCTTTCAGTGCGTGTCTCGTGCGACAACCACGAGTGAGTGTAATGTTAGTGTTGTCGCTACATGGAAGGGAATGCAGGGAGACTACCGATAAAGTAACAGCTCTTCTGACGGCCGATCAGGAGGGAATTATCGGTGGTGAAGGATGGATATACGCACAACGACGGTGGATCGGCATGTAGAGAAAAGTATTTCATTCACTTCTTTATCACCACCACAGGCCATAATGACTACAGGTGATCATTTCTTCAATTGCATCTGCCTTATTGTATTATTGTATTATGGTATACACCATTTCCTTTTTTCAGGATGCCTTCACAGATACTTATGTGTGAGTGAAATTGGCTGTTGACTATTGCGTTCGTACGCATATGCTCAAGTGCTTCCATGAAAGGCCAGAAATGTTCGTCTTACAGGCCGATGATCCTTTATTAGTCAGAATGGTACTGCATCATGATCCAATTCGATCAACAATAGCCACATGTCATAATGGTACAGGAGAAAATAGTTACTCGTAATTTCACGGAAAAAACCCAAAAATGATCGAATGCATAACAAATAATTGGCTCGGTGAGATCAAACTCCCCTGCGAGCTGAAAGCAGAAAGTCCTAACGAGAACGCGATGGAGTTTTTCGATGCGGGGGTTAAATCTTATGACCGCGACCTCTACGATAAGCCACTGCAAGTCAAGTCAAGGATAGTTTGCGGGTTGCTCTGCCTGTCAAGGAGATCGGTGTCCTTCATGTTTGATATGAAGAAGAAGCATTGTTGTTTGCACTCAGTACCAGATATCTATCACTCTCAAAGGAATCGGATTTATTTGCCAGATGGATGCTGTATTAGCGTGATAAAGGTAAGTGCCATAATGGAAGATCATCGGTTAAGGGTATTGCTGGCGGCCACCATCTAGGTAAAAATGATTTTGGTGACGTGGCTGAAACACTCTTAAGTTACCGTCAAAGGTGAAAATGCATCCATTTTCTTTGGACTAGATGTAGTGAAAACAAAGATCATTTTTGGGTACAATAAAACTGCTTCAGACACACATCTGGCGTCTTGAGATTAATGGGTTTTTTACCATGAACCGTGTAATTGAAGTGGTGATTAGATCATTATTCATACTTTTTAGGAATTCGCCGTTATAGGCTTACAGCGGTTTGTCGTCATTTCAGTCATTTGTTTGGGACGTGCTTGCGTGACTTCGTGTGCCAGATACGTGTACATGATTGGTTGCCATTATTATGTCCGAGCGCTTCGGCTTAACATGTACCTGCTTTGTTTTGTTCGTTCATGAACAGGATAGCGTAGGCAAGTATAACCAATCCTGCTCCAATCCAACCAGATCGAAGCTTATTCGCTCTTCCAACATAGACTTTCATCATACCATGTCATCACAGGCGAGTGAAATAAACAGCACACGTCAACCAATTATAGGTCGATCCGACACAATCGACCCGCAGCCTACAGGCAATTTTTATTTATTTCTCTATTTATTGAAAACCTACTTGATAGAAGATAACATAATTATACATGAAACATTACATATCATCAAAATTGAGAAAAGTTACATACAAAACATGAAGTTATAACCCTGATAAGTCTAACAACTCCCCATCCAAGATACAACGTGCAATATGTATTCAAAATTAGAAAGCCCTCCCCCGGAGGCCAGCCAACACCTTATTCTGGGATTGCCTCTTGTTGAAGTCATCCGCGTGGATGAGTGCCCTCAACGAGTCAATATGCAGCCAAGTCAACGTACACTTGTACGTTGAATTCGTAGTTTGTATATAAAGAAAATAATTCGCGATGGATCGATAACGATGACAGATGTATTTTTACCATCCCGTATGCCGCTCCAAGAACATGTGATCAACTTGAAGAATCATAGGCGCAAGTTGGCGAGGGAAACTGATGGCCAGTTTTGGCAGTCATGGAACGACGCCATCTATAAATATTATTTCAGGTCGAGCAGGAATCTAGTTTCAAATTGTACCTCGAAGCCTTGGTATCAGAACCAAGATATCCCTGATCATAAGTCGACAGTTGGTCACCTGTTCATTGCCATCTATTGGCCATCTTAATGCACATGCATGCATTCGATCATGTAAAGGAGGCAATACTTAAAATAACTCCAGTCGCCTGTAAAATGGTTGAGTACAGTAGCATGCCGACTTATCGGCGGTGAATACAGTCCTAAAGTCTCCTCCTTTCACCACCGACATCAAGGGCCAGGAAAGCCGTCGGACGCACCATCATAAACGGGCGGCCAATCAAATTGCTCGACACAAAGTATTTGAATGACGGCCTGCATTGATAGTGCCAACCTCAGGATCAGGTTACCCTTCTTCTATACAACATGCACTCTGCATTTGGGTCAGGTCAGCATCCCCTAAACCATTACTCATTGAACGCCTGGTCTTCCATTATGATGGCTTTCAGTGCGTGTCTCGTGCGACAACCACGAGTGAGTGTAATGTTAGTGTTGTCGCTACATGGAAGGGAATGCAGGGAGACTACCGATAAAGTAACAGCTCTTCTGACGGCCGATCAGGAGGGAATTATCGGTGGTGAAGGATGGATATACGCACAACGACGGTGGATCGGCATGTAGAGAAAAGTATTTCATTCACTTCTTTATCACCACCACAGGCCATAATGACTACAGGTGATCATTTCTTCAATTGCATCTGCCTTATTGTATTATTGTATTATGGTATACACCATTTCCTTTTTTCAGGATGCCTTCACAGATACTTATATGTGAGTGAAATTGGCTGTTGACTATTGCGTTCGTACGCATATGCTCAAGTGCTTCCATGAAAGGCCAGAAATGTTCGTCTTACAGGCCGATGATCCTTTATTAGTCAGAATGGTACTGCATCATGATCCAATTCGATCAACAATAGCCACATGTCATAATGGTACAGGAGAAAATAGTTACTCGTAATTTCACGGAAAAAACCCAAAAATGATCGAATGCATAACAAATAATTGGCTCGGTGAGATCAAACTCCCCTGCGAGCTGAAAGCAGAAAGTCCTAACGAGAACGCGATGGAGTTTTTCGATGCGGGGGTTAAATCTTATGACCGCGACCTCTACGATAAGCCACTGCAAGTCAAGTCAAGGATAGTTTGCGGGTTGCTCTGCCTGTCAAGGAGATCGGTGTCCTTCATGTTTGATATGAAGAAGAAGCATTGTTGTTTGCACTCAGTACCAGATATCTATCACTCTCAAAGGAATCGGATTTATTTGCCAGATGGATGCTGTATTAGCGTGATAAAGGTAAGTGCCATAATGGAAGATCATCGGTTAAGGGTATTGCTGGCGGCCACCATCTAGGTAAAAATGATTTTGGTGACGTGGCTGAAACACTCTTAAGTTACCGTCAAAGGTGAAAATGCATCCATTTTCTTTGGACTAGATGTAGTGAAAACAAAGATCATTTTTGGGTACAATAAAACTGCTTCAGACACACATCTGGCGTCTTGAGATTAATGGGTTTTTTACCATGAACCGTGTAATTGAAGTGGTGATTAGATCATTATTCATACTTTTTAGGAATTCGCCGTTATAGGCTTACAGCGGTTTGTCGTCATTTCAGTCATTTGTTTGGGACGTGCTTGCGTGACTTCGTGTGCCAGATACGTGTACATGATTGGTTGCCATTATTATGTCCGAGCGCTTCGGCTTAACATGTACCTGCTTTGTTTTGTTCGTTCATGAACAGGATAGCGTAGGCAAGTATAACCAATCCTGCTCCAATCCAACCAGATCGAAGCTTATTCGCTCTTCCAACATAGACTTTCATCATACCATGTCATCACAGGCGAGTGAAATAAACAGCACACGTCAACCAATTATAGGTCGATCCGACACAATCGACCAGCAGCCTACAGGCAATTTTTATTTATTTCTCTATTTATTGAAAACCTACTTGATAGAAGATAACATAATTATACATGAAACATTACATATCATCAAAATTGAGAAAAGTTACATACAAAACATGAAGTTATAACCCTGATAAGTCTAACAACTCCCCATCCAAGATACAACGTGCAATATGTATTCAAAATTAGAAAGCCCTCCCCCGGAGGCCAGCCAACATCTTATTCTGGGATTGCCTCTTGTTGAAGTCATCCGCGTGGATGAGTGCCCTCAACGAGTCAATATGCAGCCAAGTCAACGTACACTTGTACGTTGAATTCGTAGTTTGTATATAAAGAAAATAATTCGCGATGGATCGATAACGATGACAGATGTATTTTTACCATCCCGTATGCCGCTCCAAGAACATGTGATCAACTTGAAGAATCATAGGCGCAAGTTGGCGAGGGAAACTGATGGCCAGTTTTGGCAGTCATGGAACGACGCCATCTATAAATATTATTTCAGGTCGAGCAGGAATCTAGTTTCAAATTGTACCTCGAAGCCTTGGTATCAGAACCAAGATATCCCTGATCATAAGTCGACAGTTGGTCACCTGTTCATTGCCATCTATTGGCCATCTTAATGCACAGTTACCAACTGCCAACTTGTGATTAGACGAACATCTCGGCGTTGGCTTGAATGCAAACGTTGGCAGTTAATCAATTGGGCGGATGGATCGCTCAGGTCACTCGGTTTGACGCCAGGGATTAAGATGGCAGCACGGTTCAGTCGATCCCAGTATTGTTTGTCGCACAACAAAAGCTCTGTAGACGAGCTATAGAGCTATTATTAGCTTGACACCGAACCTCCGTTTTTTTCGGTAGGTAAATTATCATACTTGGTTGTTTCCTTTTTTTGGTTGACATTGACCAACATGCCTACCGCCGTACAAAATAAAAGACTGTTCCAGTATGCACATATAGCGTTGTAGATTATCCACTGTTAGTAATGGAATACACATGTATGTTACACTCGACACTGTTGACAAACCGTAAGGCCGGAACGGGACAATTGCGCTAAGAGATCATGTCGTCGATGGGGATAAAAAAGAAAACATATTGTTGGATGAGCCAGATTTTCCAAGGTCGACTCAACAATTGGAAACAAGAACCTACAGTAAAATTGGAATTGCCCCGTTCCATTAAAGGAATATATCCAGTGTGGGCCCTGGTTAGTGGCTGAACATGGTCAGGTCGACAGGGTCCTTGATACATCCGTGCGGGTTAGGCAAAGGACAGTGCCGTGGCCATGTTTATGACTGCGTTAAGGCGCAAGGGATTTAAGGAAAATCTGTCGAGTAGACCAATAACGGCTGTGCCGAAGTTGTCCCATTTAGACTTCTCCCGTTTTACTTTTTCCATTTTGCACAGTGTAAAGGAAACTAAAGGGAAAAAGTTAATTGGTAGAAGGCATAAAGACCGTAGATCTACTCAGCTATTTCATCATGATACATGTAGTGGTTAATTAGACGTCATTAATTTGGAACAAATGGCGACCAAACAAATCATCTGTAGATCAGTCAAGGGTTAATGCCCGCTGTGTTGTGAAATGACACAACGAGTGTTAACCTTATGCCCGATCCAGACGAAACCATTCAACAACTGACAGCAGATACATGAACCAGAGTTTAATTGAATGACTCTGCATGAACGTAATTTTGTGATCCATTGATTAATCTTTGCAGAATTATAAACAAAATCCGATCATAATTTTGCTGTGCGCGTGATTTCAGCTGGTGTGTCACATACGCACTGGCATGACTGTAAATTCCACGGTGATATTTGAAGGATCACCTCTCAATCACACCTCCCGTCGTCGTCCCCAACCGCCCCAAGCGTTTTAATCTCGATAAGAGTCTTTTGAAATTCTGAGTTAAGATCTTTCTTCAGTTTGTTTTATACATGTACACTGTTTGTAGCCGTGGCGAATATAAAAAATTGGCAAACGGTTAGAAAGCATTTGATGCATCATCAGGTCATACGAAAGTTTCTGAATGAAACTTTGTCGCAGGCCCTATCGTCCACATGTTCAGCAAGCAGAGTCTAGCTTGCTGATCTTCGACGGACTTATAAACAGGAAATGAGAAGGTTCATTTTCACCGCCCGAGAAAATGTAAAATGTAGGCCCAAACATATTTTTACAGGAACTTTATCGAGATTATTGCCCAGGCCTGCCCCATCATCAACCTCTCGATATGCATACGGGATTATTCCGATAATAATTATAATTATGCGCAGTTGTGATGTCGGAAACGAGGCTACCCCGATTCAAATCAACATTCAAGGTTAATTGGACGTAGGCTGTCAATCTTCTTGATCCGGTTGTTAAAAAACGAGTTAATAAAATTTGGACATGAAAAAAGTTGCTTTGCTTTTGATTTTAAATAACTTCCGTAAATCTAAATCACCAAATACCTGTCACTTTTAGTTAAGATCTATACTTTTGATGCCATTACGGGCTGCATGGTATCCGAACTTCCGGGCCATGCTTGGCACATAATCTAGATAGGGGACTTCGCAAAAAAAGTGTTGTTATTTGATCTGGCTTTTTAAGATTACTGGGTCCACTCACCAATAAGATCTTAAGCCCGACAATACCCGATTTCTACTACCGCCTCGATGGGTAGAGCCTAAACAACCGGGCATAATAGTAGGCCTTTTGAAGCCATACAAGGGGGACGTATATCTTATCTTCGTTTCTTCCAATTGGTCTTTAATTGCAATATGAAAAGTTCCGCTGTAGAGTCATGACTATTCATGACGATTACGTTGTTAACCCTTGAATAGATATCCCACCCATTTTATGGCTGCGAAAGGCCTACTATTGTGTTCGGCTGTTTCGACTCTACCCATCGAGGCGGTGGTACAAATCGGGTATCTTCGGGCTTGGGATCTTATTGCTGAGTGGATCCAGTATATTATTCACTATTTTACCAGCATCGCGGAAGAAGAAGAAACTTGTTCTGGAGAAGCGAGGGCATCTTAAACTCATTCAGCGTCTACCGCACATTATACCAAAAACGACTGGAAAATGGCAGTACAATTACCTGGCCTTTTTCAGATATAATAAAACAATTGCTCTGGTGGAAATGTTTGATAAAAGAAAGCTACGATTATTTGCCGTCGGATATGTGAAGACTGAGCCTGATTGGTCCCGCTATGTGGTTAAGCACCTATTTTCTCGGTATAACAAAAACGACGTAATGTTTTTTCGTGGAAAACTTATCACTGGTTTAGACGTGGACACGAAGGAATGGTTGGTCTTTAGAAATAATGGAAACTTGTACGCGAAAGTTCCTAAAATTTGCTCACTTGCCCCTTGTAAGAAGAATGAGCAGGAGAGTTTCATATTGACCGTGTTTGAAGATATCGAAGTCAAAGATCAGGGACAGGTGGTACTTCATTTCAAATGGCCTGAGAGTAAGGGCTGGCGTTTTTCATTCTTTCATTATCCGTACAGTGGCGTCGGCAATAATGGTTACCAAAACCTTAAAACGAGGCGCTGGGTCGTCGGCCAGTGGCACCCTCGTTACAACTTGAAATTCAACACGTGTGATGATCCGTCTACTGGCGATATCTATATGATGATCTACTCATCCTATCTAGAAGTTTACCAGATCAGACGAGCAGATGGCTACAGAAAGGTGACATCGAGAGCGACATCGAAGTGGGTTATGTTTGGCGCAATGGTCTTCGACAATATAGGACACCGCATTATATTAATGGCAAATGACAAGGCGAACTTGTGGTACTTAGTTGGGATCCCATTGACATGTGACGGCAACTTTCTTCCAGTAATATCTGGGCCGAAACTCTCCGAGTATAAGACTCCCTATGCGCGAAGTGAGATCATTATATCTGTGAATATCTGGGCAGATTTAGCCTTCGACCCGAGCGGTTTTTTGCTTGCTACAAGTTTCGAGAGACGAAAACCGATTGATATTTATCGTATTACGCCTGATATCTACTGATCGAGAAAAAGGACCGAAACTGTTTTTTTCCACTCAACAGTAATACGTGTACTAAAAGTACATAATACTGTTAATTCCCAGTCGTATTGCTGTCCACAACAAAATAAAACCGTGTAAAACAGCGCTTGTTGCTGCAGTAGGCCTATACCCATGGAGGCATGTCCGATCTTATTTTGAACCAATTGCGAGATACCTGTATTTTCGGTGTATTCCTGTTTCGCCTAATTCCTGTTTCGCCTATTCCTGTTTCGCCTATTTCCTGTTTCGCCTATTCCTGTTTCGCCTATTCAAATATATTGCTAACCTCCCCACAGACGCAGCTCAGGCCAAATGCGTTTTCCAACACAGAGGCCACCTGTTGGAATGGCCTGAGGATCATCCCCGCTTCCCTGACTGCAGATTGTGCCCCGGGTCCTGTTTGTCCGTTCCTTCCTTTGATTACTCTGTTTCAACGTGTGGCAAGATATTAGGTAGGCCCTGCTGGCGGCATCCTCCCACCTGTTTCATGTCTCTCACATGTCTCCACCGACCTGTACCACCACAATCAATATTTCTGTTATGAAAAACCAAGTGACAATTTTACATTGAGAAGTACCAGTACAATAATGGTGTATTTGCTGCAATCAATACCAAACATGTAATCGTGTCCTACAAGCGCCAGATGGAGTTTCTACAGAGTTGTGCGCTGTATGCATTAGTCGTGACGTGAAGGGGCGAACAAGACCGTTGTTGTCAATAACTTCACTGGGTTTAAGGCCTATCGAAAGGGCTCAACTACAAGTGGCATTGAAATGGGATGATAAGTTCAATAATGATATAGAAAATAAATTGAATAAAAAGCAGCATAGCATCAGTATCCGAGATGTGGACTGATAATACTTCCACTTTGAAAAATTAGAAAAATGTAAGCAATGTGGAGTTTGATTCATTTTTTGGGTGAAAAATGCCACATTTGTTGGAAGAAACCAACAGGCACGAGCACACATGGTACATAGGAATGAATTTGACATTCATAAAATTTCAATATCAGCGCACCTGATGCTATGAATTTAACGTGAAAACAAAGAGTGAAACACAACATGTTCGGATTGGGAACATTTTCCATTGAAGCCAAAGTGGTCGCCATCTTTGGTTGTTGTCACTCATGGCCAGAAAACGGTAGGTATATTTGGGTCGAAAAAACAATATTGATCACTTTCGATTACCTGCATTTCATGACGTCCTAAATGATTAGCTGATGCAATTGAACGTATTCGACTTTCAAAGAAATCGGACTGGTATAAAAACCATAAAAGAGTGATTTGTTATGATACGATTTCATGGAAGATGGACGACTATTATGGCACCTACAATGCATGAAACTTACGCGATTTAAGGAATTGAACCCGAGGCGGAGGACCTTGGTTGAGTTACCAAGACACTCGAGGGTGGAGCTAAAATTTCGTCCAAACCCTCGCTTATCCTCCGCCTCGGGTTCAATTTCTATTCTAAAATACCTCAAACTTAAAAAGATAGGCCACGAAAATAACTTGAATATGTGCGAATTTGGCAAATTCCATCCATCGCCGGCCCGGAGCGCCGGTAGCGCCGTTGTTTGCATTACGTTACGGCAACGTTACAGAAAATGATACATGTACATTTTGTACAGCGCGCATAGGAAGTCCGCATCGACTCGCTCAAGTGATGCTAAAATCCGTGCAAATGGGCTATTTGGAGCGTTTTTCTCGGCAAATATGTGTAGTGCTCATTAAAAAAACTTAGGGTGATTGATGCTTCCTTGGCTGATTTGTGCTTGAAGCAGTGTTTTGAGAGCCTCAAACTTCTGAAGTGAGCTGAAATTCCATTGACGTGATGTGTGCATGGTTTCCACATTTTAGTGCAAGGGAACTTTGGTAGAGCATCTTGGTGGTAACCGGAAAAACGCCGACCGACCGACCGACCGACCGACCGACCTGCCAACCTACCGACATATGCAGTATCCCTTTCGCTTGGTAACCGGAAAAACGCTGACCGACCGACCTACCGACCTACCAACCCAAGGAGTTTCGTAGTTGAGTCTCAGGTCTCATAAGTCAATGTGATATATCCAATCCACGATAGCAGGTCATGTGAAATGAAATTGTAAACAAGCGCACGTGCGCTGTTCAAATGACAACAAATGCATATTGCGCGTTGCAGTTCATGCATTGCATCGGTCGAGACACTCGAGTAGAAAAACTACAGTGCATAGATTAGGCCCAAATCACGTTTTTATATCCACCGACCCTGTAGACAAAGCATATCTTTTAAATCTTTAGAGTATCGTTATCAGTTCCTTACCGCGTGGGCTCGTTTTCCCGGTATAATTGACTGAAGATGCTGCTGTCAGACATGTCCGAATCCATCACGTGAATTGCGCTGGGCACTACACAGATACATGTGCTATAGAAAAGCGAAAGGGATACTGCATATGACGGTAGGTTGGCAGGTCGGTCGGTCGGTCGGTCGGCGTTTTTCCGGTTACCCACAAAAGCACCCTCTATAGATTCATGCACTTGATTGGGAACAACGTTTACATGACGTAGTGCTGGCCGTCGTCACGTCACATGCATTTTACATTAGTGTAACGTGACGTGACGCGACGTTTTCGTAAACGTTGGTCCCAATCAAGTGCATGGATTAAGGAATTGAACCCGAGGCGGAGGACCTTGGTTGAGTTACCAAGACACTCGAGGGTGGAGCTAAAATTTTAGCTCCACCCGAGAGTGTCTTGGTAACTCAACCAAGGTCGAGTTACCAAGACACTCGAGGGTGGAGCTAAAATTTTAGCTCCACCCGAGAGTGTCTTGGTAACTCAACCAAGGTCCGAAGCCGAGGGTTCAATTTCTATTCTAAAATACCTCAAACTTAAAAAGATAGGCCACGAAAATAACTTGAATATGTGCGAATTTGGCAAATTCCATCCATTGCCTGCCCGGAGCGCCGGTAGCGCCGTTGTTTACATTATGTTACGGCAGCGTGCATAGGAAGTCCGCATCGGCTCGCTCAATTGATGCTAAAATCCGCGCAAATGGGCTATTTGGAGCGTTTTTCTCAGCGAATATGTGTAGTGCTCATTAAAAAACTTAGGGTGGTTGATGCTTCCTTGGCTGATTTGTGTTTGAAGCAGTGTTTTGAGAGCCTCAAACTTCTGAAGTGAGCTGTGTGCATGGTTTCCACATTTTAGTGCAACCCGAGGGAACTTTGGTAGAGCATCTTGGTTGCGTGTCCAAAACACTCCACTCTCAGAACGAGGCTTATGCATTTTCCATTTAAAAGTTGACTTTACGGTACCAAGGTATTTTAGAATCTATAGTATTATGATGGTAGGTCAGTCGGTCAGTCGGTCGGTCGGTCGGTCGGTCGGTCGGCGTTTTTCCGGTTACCCATCTTGGTTGCGTGTCCAAAACACTCCACTCTCAGAACGAGGCTTATGCATTTTCCATTTAAAAGTTGACTTTACGGTACCAAGGTATTTTAGAATACTGATCCACATTGTCTACATGTACTTTTCGTTCTTCTGCATCACCTTGCCATCCTTGATGTGGTTTTCATTCATGAAAAATGATACAAATTACACATATAAACTTTTCACTGTGATATATGGAGCCGCACAGCACCTTCGTCGGAAACGGAAGTACAATTCCGCGGAGCAAAAGTAGTTTCAGATAGTGCATCAGAAGCAGCTAATTAGCTACAAAACATGATACAATGTACTTAAAAAATTATAAATACTGATATCTACACGCCTGGTGCATTTTTACACTTCGAATTCCCGTGAATTTAACGAAATAAACTTTTAGTGAAACTTTGTATTACTACGCCATGATTTTCTGTGTTGACATCTTCCATAAAAACGTATCATAACAAATCACTCTTTTATGGTTTTTATACCAGTCCGATTTCTTTGAAAGTCGAATACGTTCAATTGCATCAGCTAATCATTTAGGACGTCATGAAATGCAGGTAATCGAAAGTGATCAATATTGTTTTTTCGACCCAAATATACCTACCGTTTTCTGGCCATGAGTGACAACAACCAAAGATGGCGACCACTTTGGCTCCAATGGAAAATGTTCCCAATCTGAACATGTTGTGTTTCACTCTTTGTTTTCACGTTAAATTCATAGCATCAGGTTCGCTGATATTGAAATTTTATGAATGTCAAATTCATTCCTATGTACCATGTGTGCTCGTGCCTGTTGGTTTCTTCCAACAAATGTGGCATTTTTCACCCAAAAAATGAATCAAACTCCACATTGCTTACATTTTTCTAATTTTTCAAAGTGGAAGTATTATCAGTCCACATCTCGGATACTGATGCTATGCTGCTTTTTATTCAATTTATTTTCTATATCATTATTGAACTTATCATCCCATTTCAATGCCACTTGTAGTTGAGCCCTTTCGATAGGCCTTAACGCCAGTAGTCTCGTCAACTGACTTCGTACCACCAGGAGGCATATCTCACCAGATTATGCTGATAAAGGGAAAGCAATCTACAAAGCAATGGTTTTTTGGACTGGATATTGATATAGAACTGCCAGTCATTCATATGTGTGATGTGCAATGATCCAGAAATTACATTTTGATCGAATTTATGAAGACACCATAGGCCTATAACATGGATAACAATGTACAAAACATCAACACGGTAAGTGGCAGGTTATCGTCTGTATTCTTTGTTTAGACTTATCATGCTTATTATGAATATGATATGGAAAAGTTGTTTTCAAGCGCAGCTTACCTAATTTAACTTCACCCTTTATATTTTAAAATGTCTTCGACCCATAAGGCGGCCGGTTTACCTGGGTATAGCAGTCGGTAACGTCGCTTTATCCATGTTATTTCGATAGGAATTCACTACTAGCAGCTAGGTGACAGGTAGCTCTAAATCGATCACGTTCGTTCTTTCAAAAAATTATAACTCACTTCTAGAACTTCCTCATACGTAAATACATACTGGATATGAATTTCTACCAAAAACACAATTCGAGTCCATTTTCTTCACGCTGGCGTGTCTAGTTACTGAGCGGGGCACATGTGAACTATGCAATGGTCTGCTCTCATCTCAGCCGATAAATCTAAATATCGCACATATTTCGTGAATCCTCAAACAGGAATACGATATATCGGATTGATCACAAGACGTTCACCTGGCAGTTCCGATGTACAACTTGTTTCATGCTTATTGTCAATGCAGAAAGCGTGTCCTTTTCATTTCGGAAATAGGCATTGCCTCGATCAGTGAAATGCCAATTTAAATGAAACGAGGAAGATACAATTAAGTTATTTCCTTTCGCGATTATTTGGACATGTTCGCATGCTGTTGTAATAAACGCCGTTCGTGTGCATTTTTTTTTCTTGTTGCAGGTGTAATTAAATAAAAACTTCTTTAGTGTAGTCATATTATGCACACGAGAAACTTGGCTTTTATATTATTTGTATATCAGTCTACACAACGACGTTGTTTAAAGTTATATTCAATGCGTATATTTACACAATATTCATCGCATCGAAACTCAGATTATATTTTCAAATTTCTGAACGAATTTTAATAGTTGGTATTTAAAGGAGAATATATGTATTGTGGTGGTAGGAATCTAGGTAATTCTAAGCTATTTTAACAAAAGCCCTTACAGGCCTTTTTGTCTCAAAATAGCTTAGAAACCCCTAAGAACCAGACACCACAATACATATATTCTATCATTCATGAAATGGTCAGTGAAGCGTTGCAGTGAAATGGTAAGGGAATACTAGAGCTCAATGGGTTAATGTAATCATGACTTACTGTATTCCAACAGAAAGTACACGTCAATAGCTTTCCAAGGATACCTTATCAAGGCAAATATCCGTTAAAAAATAGCAGAGAAATTGACCCTATTCCCATGCATGTGCCACACTGAATGAGATATCAGCTGTGATGCGCATAATCAATAGGCGCTCTTATTACCTTAAACAGATGTTACTTTTAAATAGGCATAAATATTATTGATCTAAATAGAAAGTTCAATAGCCTAGTGGGATAACATATGCTTACCACGCAGAATAACCGGGTTCGAGTCTGGCCTATGTCAAGCTTGTTTAGTTAGATGTTACAATGAAAGATGTCGCAATCAAAATATGATAGTTTGTGTTTGTACATAGCAACCATCCTTCTCTCAGGGATCGTTGTTAAGGACCAAAATGCGCATGACTGAATTGCTAATGAGAGCCGATCAATATTACAATAAAGAATAGTTTATCAATTACCATATGTGGCATAAAGCCACGCTCCATGAATTTTAGAGGCCTTAATTTTGCCTGGAAAATGTAAGTATTGTAAGTATTGTACACTGTACATTCGTTTCCGTGCATTTTACCTGATATATGATGTTGGCACTGTTCACTGCATGTACATAATTTTACTAGTAAATAAATAGAAAATGGCAACAGGATATTTATTAAATACCGAAAGGGCGCATAAGATTCCACTTGGTTTGAAAGCTGAGAGGCAGCATCATATCATTACTCATAACCCCTCATCTGCAAATCCCAAAGAAACACTGTATGTTAGAATACCGGCATTGCGAGAGAATACATTCTTTGTACCTAAATCTCTTTATCTGTCTGCTGATGTAACCATTTCTGCTGATTCTAAAAATAGTGTTGTAAATAATCTTGGTAGAAACCTGATTTCAAAGATGGTGGTTAAGTGGGGAACAGAGCAGATATTTGACCTTGACGAATACAGTCATTATTCTACATTTAAAGATCTGTGGTTTACAGAAGAAGAAAGAAATGATAGAGTTTTTCAGGGTATTCAGTCAAAAAATCTTAGAGAATTAAGATCAGGAGTCGCTGAAGCTGATGTCACTGGAGAAACAGCTAATGAAAAGACTTTAAAGAAAGTGTTTGACAAGAAGTACAAAATACCATTAGATTTTGAACTATTCCAGCATCATGCTCCATTTTACAAGTTTCCAATTCAAGAAGATGTTATCATTGAAATAACTTTAGCACCAAAGGAGGAAATCATAGTCACCACAACCACAGCAAGTATGGGCTACAAACTTGAAAATATTTGTTTTGAATATGATACCGTAACCAACAAAATGATTGCTAGTCAATTGAGTAACAAGTACAATTCTGGATTCTCAATATTTTATGATTGGGTAGACCATTTTAAGACAGTCAATGTTACTGCTAATGAAACACTAATTAATGAGAACATCAACTTTCCAAGAATGTCTATTAAAGGATTATTATTACTATTTGTGTCTGACTATGTAGATGGAGCTAGAGATTCAGAGAAGTTTGAAAACCCTAACATAAGTAAAGTGCAGATCACAATAGAGGGTGTTGCCAATCAGGTGTTCCCAGAAGGAATGAGAATGATGGATCAATGGGAGGAGATCAAGAAACATTTTATGTCTGAAGATTTGAAGAAAACTCATGACTGTAACATGACCATGGAAAAATACTATGGTGATTCTAATCACTATGGTTTATGGTTGGACCTGAGAACTTCTGAGGATAATCGCCTTCACGGATCAGGAAAGAAGCTCCAGAACACAAAAGATGGTATTCAATTATCTATTACAAAGAAATCTGGAAAGGGACCATACAAAATGCACATATTCGTGGTTTCTGACGCCCAGGTAAACATCCAGAATTCTCAGATTGCTTCACTCCAGCACTGAGGTGCTGCAAGAACAAAGTTCGCTCCAACACTGAATACTAGATAAATGAGTTTTACTAGTGATTTTCTAAGTAATTAAATGGATACACCAGGAAAGAAAGATATCATAAATACACTGTATCAAAGTTTACTGTTGGCATCAACAACAATTGGTTACTCTATGTTACTGAAAAGGTTCTTGAGAATCAATATTGGTCCCCCAAGTCAGGCCGACCTAGAGGAAATTCTTAAACTGGGAGGAACTGTAGCTATTAGTAATGGAACATTAGAGTACCTTTACGATCAAGGAATCCTACCCAGAAATATTATGAAGTAAGAATAATTTACTTATTTGATAAAAGGTAAATTTGAAAACGAAAATTTGCTTAAGTAAATGATTACTGTAATGAACATAGATTCAAGTGACTATCCAGATCAGAGTTCAAGTGATTTAACAGTCAATCTCAAGACTGAAATTCAAGATGCATGTAGCATCACTTTAACTTTTGCAGTAATACCTTGTACATTCTACAACATAAGTGCAGCCAGGGAGAATAACCGAATCAAAGTTAAGGGTTTTGATGTGGCAGAGATTACGCTACCAGATGGTCTCTATGACCTACAGAGCTTTTCAAAAGTATTTGCGGATAAGTTGAAAGAAAATAGTATGAGTAGAGGTGCTGTCAGATTTGACCTTGAAGAACCAACAGGTAAGGCCATCTTACACTTCCTAAAGAGAAAAAAATGAGGCGCATTATCAGATCTATTTTATTGGTAAAAGTAATGAATTATTTGGCATGAAATCAGAATGGCCTTACCCTTTAGACAATAAAAGTAAGGATGATGTTGTAAGCGAGAAACCCATCAATTTTAGACCAATTAACAATTTTGTTTTTCACTGTGACATAATCGAATCTAATAGTGTATTAAGTAATGGTGAAGCATCTGATGTGCTAACCACAAGACCAATAAAGGAAGCTAATTTTGGGGATTTAATAGCATACACATTTGAGAAACCAATAGCAATTCCCTGTAAACCAAGATTCAATAAGCTGAATATTTGCTTAACTGATGAAAAAGGTGAAATCATCGATCTTAATGGTCATAATGTACATTACCAATTGGTATTAACTCGAGCTATGCTCTCAGGGACACATCATTGAAATTAAAATTCATTGGAATTAAATGGCTGGCATTGGCATGTTATTTGGATTTGCAATAATCAATGGATTAGCATTCACTGGATCCGGTTACCTTTTTAAAAAACTAGACAAGAATGGTTATGAGACTGAAGTGAAAAGACATGATTTGGCTCAGGAGCAATTACAGAAGGCCTCCACAGAATGGGATGAGCATAGGAAAAGTACCATTGACTTCGTTAATCTTGAATTAAAGAGAGAAAGAGACGCTTCTATTGATTTTAACAATACTGATTCAGCACTTACTGTTTACAATCATTTACATCCCGAAAGAACTATTGTACTACCTCAGCGACCACAATTAAGTGATTACTACCAACCTAGTGATGAAATGAAGAAATACGAGTACCTATGGATTATCCTAGGACTTAGTGGTTTAGGGTTAATAATTTATTATTTTACTAGGGTTAGAAAGACTAAGACAACTGATCGGACACAGTCCTGATGATCGGACACAGTCCTGAGAGCATAGCTCGATCAGAAGCGGGACTAAGATTTTTGATGTGAAAGAGTAAATCCAAATGGATGTTGTAGTCTAATGATCAGTTTTGATCCTTTTTTCATCTTAAGTTCTTCTATGTAGTACTGTCTTTTCTCCTTAGGAATAACACTGTTTTCTTCTAAGGCATCTTTCATGGCTGATTCATCCTTATAAAAAAATAATACTAAAATTCTTATGTTCTCTCTGTAGTCCTTAACAACTGAATTGTACTTCTGAACTAGTAACCAAACAGTGAGATTGTAGTGCCTGCCGGAAAAGGCAAGATTACATAACTCGGACACCTTCTTTTTTGTGTCTCTCAAATTAGCACAGTCATCAATGAGGAATAATGTGTTAGAACCAGCAAAGGTCAGAGTAGCAAACTGAAGCACAAGGTCCAAATTACTGGCCACAGCTTCGGGATTAACTATGTAGACGTTCTTGTCTTGGTAAATCCATTTCCTTTCATATGTCTTATTGTTGAAATATGTTGGACAGAAAATGACTATGTTCTGGAACTTGTGCCGATACTCCTTTTCTAAGAGGTCAAGGGCAAAATATGTCTTACCACAATTGGTAACACCAGAAATTAACATATTGTGTGGCTCGTAAATAAATACTTCACTCATTTAAATGAATGTAAAGGATGACACACAGCAGTATCTAAGGGATTTGTACTACAACCCCGAGAGTCCCGTGGCTTACAGTTCTTTGAGTAAGATGTGGAAACAGGTCAAGGAAGATGGTAAACTTATTAAAAAAAAAGAAGTGAAAGAATTTCTAGAAACACTACCAACTCACCAACTACACAAACCGGCCATTAAGAAATTCACCTTCAGGAAGACAATGGTATCGTACATCGATCAACAATGGCAAGCAGATCTGGTTGACATGCAGAAATTCGAGAGTAAGAATAAGGGTTTCAGATTCATTTTAACAGTCATAGATCTATTTAGTCGTTTTTCTTGGGCTCTAGCAGTTAAGAGTAAGAGGGGAGAAGAAATCAGAGATGCATTTAAAGTGATATTTGAGGAAGCAAAACCAACGAAAATCCAGTTTGATGACGGTAAAGAATTTTACAACAAACACTTCAAGGAACTTTTAACAGAAAATGACATAGACTGGTTCTCCACAAAATCTGATAAGAAGGCAGCAGTAGTAGAGAGATTCAATAGAACCCTTAAAGAAAAAATGTGGCGTTATTTCACCGCTAAGGAGACTGACAAGTGGATTGATGTTCTGGATGACCTGGTCAGCGGCTACAATAACACATTTCACTCATCAATAGGTATGAAACCTGTAGACGCCAGAAAGATGGAAAACGAAGGAACAGTGTGGTACAATCTTTACGGTCTTCACCTCAAAGAGACATTTGGTGATCCAAAGTACAAAGTAGGTGACAGTGTAAGAATTTCAAAGTACAAGTCCATTTTCGGTAAAGGTTACATGCCCAACTACACTGAGGAGGTGTTCCAAATCAAACAGATCATATTTACTCACCCTATCGTCTACCAGCTTGAGGATTACCACAAAGAAGAAATTCAAGGATATTTCTATGAAGAGGAATTGAGCTATGTTCCTAATCCTGACCAGCTAGAGTACAAGATCGAGAAAATCCTAAGGTACAAGACCAGTAAAGGCAAGAAATACGGATTAGTGAAGTGGAAGGGTTACAGTGATAAGTTCAATGAATGGTTACCAGTTTCTGATATCAAATCATTGAAATGAAATAAAGTCTCTAAAGTGACTTAAGTCACAAGAACAAGTTCGAAAAACGTAATTTAAAAAAAAAATGTCCTACTAAATAAAGAAAGAAATGGATGGAGCAATATTTGATAATCAAAATGGTATGATGAATCAAAATGATATGATGAATCAGAATAATATGATGAATCATGATAATATGATGAATCAAAATATTCAGAAGTTTTTGTATTATTTGCATCAAAATAATATGTTAAATCAAAATATGATAAATCAGATTATGTTAAATCAAAATATGATAAATCAGTTTATCTTAAATCAAAACATGGAAAATCAAAATATGATAAATCAGAATAATATGATGAATCAAAATATGGAAAATCAGAATAATATGATGAATCAAAACATGGAAAATCAACTTACAATTTATTGTGTTAAGTGCTGTGAAAAGAAACCTGAAATTAATTTTGAAAAGAACAGGCGTAATAAACTACTTGATTACTGTAAAGAATGTGGTTCAAGTAAAATCAAGGTATGTAATAAATGTTATGAAAATAAATTACTAAGTGATGGTGAATTTGGTAAAGACGGAAATAGAGGTAACTGTAGATCATGTTTTAATTCGTATTACAAAAAGGATTACCTTGACCAAAATGGTAATAGAGACAGACACAAAATTAGAGTTGGTCTAAACCGCATTTCTAAGGGAGAGTGTAATCGAGCTATGCTCTCAGGACGAAGTCCGACCGGTAATTCCTCATTTAATCTAGGATGTACAGACAGTTTCTTCTCACAGTGGTTAAAGTACCAGAGGAGTCTATCTCCAATAGGACAAAGTCCCGAGAACAGAGTTCGAATAGTAGAAGAAGAGTTGGATCATGTCTTACCAATCAAGGAATTCAAAGATAAACCTGAACTGTGCTTTGCTTGGTTTAACATGAGACCAATGTCTAAAACACAAAACAGACAGAAGAGTGCTAAAGTAGACTACACACTATTTAAGGATCAATTGGATAGGTCAATGGATTTCATGGTAAAAATGAGAAGTGAAAACTGGTTTGTCTTTCGAGACCAGGATGTAATACCAAATTGGAAAATAGTGATATCACAGCATTTCGGGGATTATCTTCGTGATGAAAATATGATTCTGCTTGATAGATTATCGAATTTAAATAATAACATGAGAATGAACCAGAACATTAACATATGTAGTCAGACAGAAATCATAAACGAGATGATTAAGTTGAATAATAGACTTGAAAGAAATTTACTCTTTGCAGTGAATTGATTTTATTTTACTTAATTAAATGAATAGAACTTGGGGTTACACAAAACGACCACGTAATTGGAAAGAAAGATTAGAACGATTTCATAGAGAATTAGAGGCAGAAGTAGAGTCAAAGTTGGAGCCTGGTCCCGAAAAACCTTTAAAACCTGCTGTGCCTGCTGGGACAGAAAAACCTGCTGGGTCAGAAAAACCTTTAAAATTTAATGTACTTCAAAAACCTGTAGTATCTGTAGGATCAACACTAAACACTAGAAATGACAGAACAACTGATTCTAGTTATTCCCACTAATTAAATGGATGGAGACGATAAGGTTTATCCAGATTTAAGTAATTTTAACTCTGAAAGTCATTTGAACTATGAAAGGTCTGAAAAGCATACAGAAAGTAACCCTCAGGCTTTCAGACTACAACAAATATGTGAGGTTAAGAGTTTCTTAGAAAGCGAGATTGAATTTAGAAGAAAGATATTTTCAAAGTACAAAAAAGCATTTAGCGTAATTACTGGCATTAGCCATTTCCTTAATTTTGCCAGCGTTGCAGCCGGATCTGTTGGTGTTTCCGCTCTAGCTGGTGTCATCACGGCACCGATAGGCTTAGCTTTGGGTGGCGTAACAATAGGTAGTGCCATTATTTCATCAGCCTTAGGCTGGGAGAAAAAGAATATTCTTAAGAAAATTGAAAAACATGAGAATATCAGAATGTTGGCAATTTCAAAACTGAACACAATCAATGATTTGGTTAGTAAAGCCTTAACCGATTCTCACATATCTACAGATGAGTTTACTTTGATTCTCAAGGAGAAGGAGAAATACATTTCGATGAAAAATGCCATTAGGAAAAAACAAAGGGAGGCAAGTTCAGCTGTTGATGTAGAGTCTTTAAAGAAGACTTTTTTAGAAGAAGGAAAAAAACTAGCACAGACAGAGATGCTAGAAAAACTAAAAGTTCAGTAAATCAAACAGGACCCGGACTACGTCCAGAGAACAAAGTTCGACTCGAGCTATGCTCTCAGGACAAAGTCGGACTAGGACAAAGTCCTAATCCTAATGTGGTGTATCACTATCACTATTATCATGACTTCGGTGTTAGGGATGAATTTCACCAAGTAACACTACCATCAGCACCACCCTATTCATTAGTTTAATCTAGCTATGCTCTCAGGACAAAGTCCTAATCGAACTTTGTTCTCTGGACGTAGTCGTACTAGGACAAAGTCCCGAGAGCATAGCTCGACTCGAGCTATGCTCTCAAGACGTAGTCGTACTCAAGCGAAGTTTGAATCGCTGTAATCTATGTAGCCTTCATAATACATTCCAAATGGTAAGGTGCTTATTCCATCTTCAAGTATGAACCTCTTGTCATCAAAAGGACTGAGGCTTTTTTTGTCAACTTCTTCCAAATAGATTTGGTGTTTATCTGATCTTAAGTGTCTCATCTTGTGGTAAAATGACCTACTCTTTTCAAGACAATCAACATAGTCATCAAATGAGATATTTCTCCTTACTACATTCTTGGCAATACCCTTCAATTTCTTAGAATCGTAATCTTTTGCTCTGTAAGCGTACATCTTACTTCTCAGGGCAATGAATTCAGTCATCTCTACTCCTCCTAGCTCATCCTTAAAGTAGCCTGGTACCTTCTTCTTACTGGTATCATAGAGTGGATGATCTTTTGGATAATTACTGAAGTCAAAATAGTGTTTCAACTCCTTTAAGTCTTTAGTTAAGTCATCAGTATTAATGTTAAGTACAAAGGAATCTGTATCTAGATACAGTAGTTCAATATTTTTCTCACCAAAGTACGGTTGAAGAACTTCATAATAGAATTCATACATTAATAATTTAGACAATTCAAGTACTGAAGCTCCTATGTAGATTGGTTTGTTGAATTTCATTGATGTTTTCCTCATGCTAATAGCAGCATTATGTTCGTCAAATACGCATATCGATGAAAACCTGGGATTGGCCATTACATTCCTGGCTCTCTCCCCGTCCGATACAAATTCAATTTCAACCCTGTTCCTTACATTCTCACAAGTTTTTCCATAGAACGCATTGTTCATCAGTTTAAAATAGTCTTTCTCAAAATCAGTCTTAGAATCCATACGTCTTTTAGTGTTAAAATCAATGTATGGTGCTAACCACTTTGATTGTTTAAAGCTTATCACTGAATGAACCCTCTTAAGTACCATTCCGTGCTTTAGGTAAAATTGTAGCATTCTGTAATGCACTATGTAATTAGTTTTATCCTTTTGTGTTAGTATTAGTTTCTCTACATTTGATCTTTTATCATCACCCAGTAACTCTCTCTGGTAAGGACTTAATTCATCATCTTCAATAAAGAGAGATTCGGGACAGAATGGAAAGTTCCTTGACTTAAATTTAATATTTCCTGGATACTCCAAATCAACCTCTAAAAAGTAGCCTACTTCACTATCACTTGGAATTGCCATAATCTGCTCTTTACTGATAACATTCATGTTAAGTCGAGCTTTGTTCTCTGGACTTTGTCCTAGTCGAGCTTTGTCCTGAGAGCATAGCTCGAGTGGATCAATATCTATCATTTCAAAACTACCATAGGGTTGAGGTTCCATCATGGACCAGCCGTAGAGATTATTTGCGTCTACGTAGAGTAGTTTGTGGTGTTCATCTGCCTTGACATGTCTTGTTCCCATAACACCCGAAATTCCACCTCGTATTGCTTTCTCAAAAGTAAGTAAAATGTTGGTATCAGTCAGTAGTTCTAGGTTTATTCCTGTGTACTTCAAACCAGCTTGCCAGGTTAGGCCTGGTGCCGAGTAACAGTGACAGGGATCTATCTGAAAGTAGTTCAAATTGACATCCCTGAATTTCTCAAATAAATCAGCTAAAAGGATCACATCAGTTTTGAGGTAGAGGTCAATGAACTCACCGTGATTCCTGATCTTGAAATGATCCCATATTACCTTAGCCTCATCATAGGCAGAATCAGGTGCCATTTCATTTTTCAATTCGTCAAAAAACATAGACTTTTCTAGGTAAGTAACATTGTAGCTTTCATGTGATGTGTAAAAAGAGTAAGGTACTGAACCCTTCTTCCTCAATAGCTTAAAGTCAGTGGTATTTGGGAACAGCTGTCTGGTAATTTTAAAATCATCATCCAACATTGATTTGGTTATGTTGTCTTAACTGGACTGCAGGAATCTGTACGAGTCCAAAAACCTGAAACAACCGAACTGAAATGAGATGTATTCCTCTGATGTTTTGGCAAGTATTTTCAGTTTCTTGTACTTCGGTAGCTTATTCATTAATTCTTTAATAAATAAGTGAGAATCGTAATTACTGAGATTGTGAAAAAACACTGGAACAAACATAGCTTTCTTTTCATTCAAATTACACGAGTTGTGAGCAGCACCTCGATATCTACCACAGTAGTGATCATGATCCTTGACCTTGTCATATCCCAAAGGTTGATTACAATAGTAACAATGTGTTTCTAATTGATATTTATGCCAGTCGGACTTTGTCCTGGGAGCAGAGCTCGAGTCTTCATCTGTCATTGTTAGAGGAAAGTTACAGTTCAATAAATTAGAGAATTGTTCTTCCATCCTGATTAACCAATTACAGAACACATCTACAACATCAGCACCCCTGTGAGACACATACTGGCTACTGTAAAGGTGTGTGTAGTCTGAGTGAACATAAACACCAACAGCTGATGCATTTTGTTTAAAAAGTTTCTTTGAACTCGGTTCTTTCATCATAGGTGGCTCTACTGATACTACTGGTATGTTGCCTTCGGCAGAAGAACAAGGTTCGCTTATCGCTTCGAAATCAGCATAGATAACAAACGGAACTCTATTTTTGAATGAGTGTTTTTCAAATTTAATTTGTGACCATTTACTGTTAGGTGGAGGCAAAGTAATCTTACAGTAATCGTGTTCTCCACATTTCTTTTTATGTTTATCTAGTGTTGACTTCCTGTAAAAGTAATTCATGCATCTCCTGCAAAGATACACTCTATGAGCTAGTGTCCTGAAGAAAAGATTGATGTCTCTTATGTACATGAAATGGTCCTTGAAATACAACAGATCGATGACATCATCATCATCATAATTCTTGGACAGGTAGAGAGGTTCTAGTTTTGCCTCACAGGTGCTCTTAGCCCATTCGTTCTCTAACTTGAACACATTAATCTTGAGATTATTATCACTCTCTATCTTAGGGATATCCTTTTGAATACATACAGGAAATGATTTGATTCGTACTCCGTACTGAGAGCTAGGCTCGATTTTGATATCGGTAGTGATATTGAATGTACTCTCGAGCTCTGCTCTCAGGACAAAGTCCGTCTCTGGATTTTCTTTCAGATATTTAGCGGCCAATAAAGACCAGAGAAAACATTTATTGTCATTTGATTCCACATTTATTACTGCTTTTGTTTTAAATGGTAATTTAGTGTAATGACCACCTTTACACCTCTTGTAAGAACAGATGGTCATGTTACAAGACTCTATTTTATTTAAAGTAAGTCCAGAACCTTGAAAGTACCTTTCCTCAATCTGTGTCTTAATGTAGTTTAACTGGTTGGTTATGGCATAAATTGCCTGGTTCCTTGAAATTATGCTTTCCATTGGAGACTGTATGGGGTGTGTTACACTTTCACCCTGACGATCAAACTGAGCAAATACTGATATGCTAATTTTGTGATGGTAATCATTGAGTTGAAATAATACCTCCTCTAATTTATCTCTGTATTCATACACTTGTTTAGCTTCTCTGTCAATCTTCAAACTAATGGTGACTACAGGCTTGCCAAATTGTTTTACTATTTCTATTCCACTCACTTTCTTTATGCCATCTAGCTCATTTTCCTCAAATGCAAGTTTCTTATCCATAGTTTTAGGGATCAGTGATTGGGCTCGGGGTTGAGCAATAGGGACATAATCCGGATTTAATTTACTTAAGTGACCTTTGGTTCTCCTGTGAATAGCCATATTATTGTAGGATATGTACTTGTCACATGTAGTGCAAAGTATTTTCTGATTCTTATCAGTCATTCTATTTATTAGATTAAAATTTATTAAATTCAATAAATATCTTGAATTAAATAGAAATGGACTTCATAATCAATGAACAAGAATGTAATGAAGCCAAATTTGAGTACTACTTAACAGACCAATTAGACATAAAATCCATTACTTTGAAATCGATAACCTTTTACAATTCATGGTGGACAGGTGATTTTCTACCAGAGGGAGTAAGGATTTTCTCATTTCTAGTCGAAATAACCAGAATTACAAAACATGAGCCCTTAGATAAACAATTATGGTGTAGGACATTATTTGCTCCTGGACTTGAAACAGATACACTTGAAAAGGAAGTCATGAAAATTTGCGAACGGCATTTGGAAAATGATTCTACCACAACTAAAGACACCGTTACTCAATACACATTTCCATACTCTCGACATTTTAGTTTAAGTGAGTTTTGTGAGGTATGGCAAAAATACATAAAAGAAATTGGAATAAGCCATGTGAAAATTTACTGTGATAACAATAATTACATAACCCTTGAACTTACAGAGGATAAAGAGTACCCTCTGAAAGTAGACAAGTTAGATAAAAATGAAAAAATCAAGATTGAGAGAAACACAGAAGGTTTTCAAATAAGCAAAACCATAAGAGAGGTGATAGAAAAACAGCTCACAGTGGTGAATGAGTGGTTTGGCTTTAAGCAAACTAAATTCACCAAGAAAGGAAAATACTACTCCACAAGACCACTCAACTTTTACAGGAAATATCTATTCCTGCAAGCTAATTTGGTTGACAAAGCTAAGACCCTCTACAACAATAAACCATCTAACATTTTCTGCATCATACCTGTAGAAGATGGTGACCAAATAAAAATGCAGCGCTACGAACCGAATTGTAAGAAAACGATAAATAAGTGTACTAATCACATAAAATTCGAAATCACTGATGAGAATGGTAAGCTAGTTAATTTCAGAGGAACAGAGGTTTCTTTAGAGTTAAGAATCGAGCAGAGCTCTCAAGACGAAGTCGGACTAGGACAAAGTCCAGAGAGCAAAGCTTGACTCGAGCAGAGCTCTCAAGACGAAGTCGGACCACCTGATTAGATCATTCCATTAAAGGAATAGTACATTTCTTCTCTTTAACTACAGGTTTAACAAGAGGGTTAAGTCGGACTTCGTCCTGAGAGCATAGCTCGATTGATCCCTTCATGACTGCTTCATTCGGACTACGTCCAGAGAACAAAGTTTGATTCAAGCCTGATCGCTGCTCTTTACTTACTTTTTTAGGAAGTTTCTTAAACATAATGAATGTTGCTAAAATAACGGCACCTAAACCTAGTACATAGACATAAGTATTACTACTAGATTCACGCAGTGATACATCAGTATTTTGAGATTGTGGTTCTTCTTCCTCTACTTCTTCTTCCTCCTTTTCCACAACTCTGTTTTTTGGTGAGGAGTCCTGTACTTTAAATGTCGTCTTATCCTTTTTTATCCTCTTAAATTCCTTAGATCTTCTACCCAGTTCTCTAGACCATGCTAATTGTTTCTCTGATCGAGGTTTCTTAGACACTGAAACTTTAGTCGGACTTTGTCCTGAGAGCGTAGCTCGAGTAGTATCAGTAACAGTTTCAAGTTCCATTTATCTTGGCCGAATTTAATTCGAACTATGTTCTCATAACCAGGTTAATTTAGTCTTCTTTATCATCACTACCTGTGATATCTAGACTTTCATCTATTGATTTGTCACATTCAGAGACAGTCATATTTGGTGTATTCATATTTGATGCAGTCATAGTCGATGTATTCATAGATGATTCCTCATGACAATGACCTAAAGTAATAAGTGTTGTTGAGGCAAGTGCAGTTAATGGTCCCATTCTCAAACTCAACCATCCAAGCCATTTATCCAACTCGTTAGTTATCAAATAATCATTTCTAAGATCATGGTAAAGATTATCTTCATTATCTATTGGTAATAACCACCTTGATAATTTAGTGTAAGCTTTAATTACTGTCTTACCCAAAGAATCATTAAGTCTGGCAGCCATCTTTGTTTCATACATTCTATGGTGTTTTAAGATTTCTTTTTCAGTCATATTATCTAAGTCATTAAAAGTTATTTGTTTATTAAGGAAATCCTTGCTTTTACCAGTTGCAACTAGAATCTCTAAGTCTTGTTTGGCTTTAAGGCCACTATCAGTCAAATAGTTCAAATTTTGTTGATTGCTAGTCGGACTTTGTCCTGAGAGCGTAGCTCGAGTTGAGCCTAGTTGGCAACTAGAATTGACTATTCCTTGACTGGGATTAACTATTACTTGACTAGGATTAACAAAATTTGAACTATTCAACTGCTTGTTTGAAACTTGTTGATTTGTAGAGCAGTTCTGTTGAAAGTTAGTTCTGTTTTGTTGGTAACTACCAGTGTTCTGTTGGTTAGAAGCCCCAACTCGAGCTAAGCTCTCAGGACTCATAACACCAATCTGTTTCATCTGTTGTTCAATCACTGCAGATGTCTGACTATTCATTTGCTGATTATTCATTTAAAATTATGGAAAAATGACTGTTAAGTGCAAAATGCTGTTTTCACAACTTTATTGCATCTTAACACTAGATCGAGCTATGCTCTCAGGACGAAGTCCGGCTCGAGCTGTGCTCTCAGGACGAAGTCTGGCTGGTGTAAACTTAATACTACTGATGCAGTTATTGTCTCTACCTGCACTGGCACTCAGTAAAACGTCAAACTGCTTGTCAATATCCTGGTCATATTCCTTCTCAACCTTGTAATTCTGGAAGAAAATACTTTGAGTGAAATCATACCATAATATCTCCAAATCATTTACTCGCTCCTTGTTGGTTAAAAAAGGTGTAAATATTACATAATCAATTTTCAGCGTTTTAAAGGCTTGGTGTAAAAATACCTTGTAGTTAATGGTGACCTTCACACCACAGTAATGCAGAAATCTAAGGAAAGCATAGTACACTAGTCTAAGGTCAGTGATATTCTCATCGGTTAATTGCGGTTTACCAATTTCCCTGTTAATAAATTCAATGGCAAGAAACCAATCATATTCCCCACAGTGAAATTTAAAAAGCATGGCTTCACCATGTAACCCTTGGTTACAAAACTTAGAGGGGAGAGTGTTAATACCCATTTTTAGGGCTGACTGAAGAGTATTTTCATATCTCTGCTTACTAAGACATTTTCTGTGACTTGAAAAGTAGCACTGTAAATACCCTTCCACAAAGTCCTTTAAATACTTAACTGCCGATTCGGACAGCCGACTCCATCCAAGTTTCCTTAGAATACTGTCAAAGTAACGTGTCTTGTTGTCAATATTGATCTCAAGAGTTTTAAAATCATCGTCGTAAGTAGTCGAATTGCAATTGGTGCAGAATTGATACTTCACAGTTTTAGCTGCGTACCTTGCTGAATTCAAGTTTTTTTGATACTCAAAAAGTGTCCACCTTTTACAATTACGGCAGAATTGAGCTTTAGTGTTGGTACTGACGTCATATTCTTTCATTCTTGGCAGGACTACTTTGATTGTCTCAGTCGAGCTTTGCTCTCGGGACTTTGTCCTAGTCAGACTTCGTCCAGAGAGCTCTGCTCGATCCATAACCCTAGGACGAATGTATCCTTTAAGATTCTCATTGTTCCACTCGAGCTCTGCTCTCAGGACAAAGTCACCTAAGACCTTTTACGTGATTTTACTGTTTTACGTGATTTTAAGGCTTTAACACCCCCAATTAAACCATAAATTATGGAGCTCACAATAGCAATAACTGCTATGATCAGATGTTCAGCTAGAAAGCCAACAACTGCACCAATTGTTTTCAGGAGAAATGATACGATAGAACCGATGATTCCCGGTAAAGCCGCAGCTGATTTCTTGGCTAGTTCTTTTAGCCATTCAGCAAACTTCTTGAGACCTTCTTTTACTTTATCTGGTATTGATGGTTTTGGTCCAGGTTCTGGTGTAGGTCCTGGAGTTGGGTCTGGTCCTGGAGTTGGGTCTGGTCCTGGAGTTGGTTTTACAGATTTAGTGGCACCACTTAAAGCACTACTGATACTAAGACCTAGAGTTGTAAATGTCATTACAACAGCTGTTATTATGGCGCTAATAGTTACACCATATGTCTTAAAAAGTAACTTTATTCTGTCCTTCAGAGGAATAGTTGAATCTGGTTTCTTTAGAACATCAACAATTAAACGTTTAATTCTTCTAGTTTGTGACTCCCTGTCATTGTCTAACCTCCATACCTTTGACTGTTCCTCATACAATTTGTCATTTAGTTCATCTATTTGCTTTTTCAACTCTCCTTTATCTTCAGTATCTTCTTCTACAGACTTTACATAGTCTCTTGTTAAATTATTAAGTTCTTCTTCTAGGCTTTCTATTTGCATGTCCTTATCCCTCTTTACTGCAGCTAGATCATCACCAGCCTGTTTTAACCCTCTAAGTTCTCTCAAGGCAGATTCAGTAAAACCCAGTGTTTTAAGTTCATCATCATTAGAATCAATTAATTTATCTATTGGTTTGTTTGAACTGTATACCTCATTAATTACTGCCTGTGTTTCAGGGGTTACTAATGTAGGTTCCCTTACTGGTGGGTCAGGTGCAATCATACCTCTAATCATGTTAGCAAATCTAGTACCAAACTTAGTCTTTAATGTGCCTTCAGAAAGGAATTTACCATCTGATTTAATTAAAGGAATGATAAAGGCATTCCCTCCATTAGGATTAGGAATTTCATTCATATTGTTCTTTTGTTGTTCTGTAAAGTTTGCTAATTCTCCTTTTGTAGGCAAGAAGTAAGGTTCCTCGTTGTGCAAATAAATACGTGTTGCTAGTTTACTTAGTTTGTTAGTGTCATATTTCCATTTACCACTTTTTTTCAATGCTGTATCAAGTTTATCCTCTTTATCATCTAGAAATGACTCCTTTTCCATCAATTCAGGGACAATACCTCTTGGCCTTTCTGGTATACTTAATGAAGTTTCATCAGTAAGATTTTCACCTCCTGTGTTGTATGTTGTGCCTGGCCTTTCTGGAGTGTTAGTGAATGAAGTTTCATCAGTAAGATTTTCACCTCCTGTGTTGTATTTTGTGTCATCATCTCGAGGCTTTTTATTAAAACCAAAGATATCAGCATATCTTGCGCGATCATCTTTAAACTTTTTATTAATATCAAAGATATCAACATAATCCTCAGGTTTGTAATCAGATTCGTAATCAGGATCGTAATCAGGATCGTAATGTGGATAGTAATCACTCATTTCATAATTTTCACCTCCTTCAGCCATAATTACTTATTTATCTAACCATAAAAACAATCAATGTACCAACAACTGAGTAAAGCATGAATTTAATTGTTTCATGAGTATCATCCACCTTCTCAACTTTGGTGTCAAGTTTAGTAGTAGTAGGAGTATTCTTTGAGGTTTCAGTTGTTTTTGGTGTATCAACATTACTCTTTGGTTTATGACTGGTTATTGATGTACCAACGCTACTCTTAACTCTTATTTTCTTAGAACTATTTCCTTCCATCAGTGGTGGTGGTAAGGTCTTTTTGTGGTTAATGTCATTCTTACCGGGTTTAGCATTTTTTGGTGCTATTAAAATGTTATTATTGTAGTTATCCAGCTTACCAATAACGAGTACCATATTTGAACCTATGACATACAATCCTGGTGCTATTACATAATCTAGTCTTGTATGAGTGTCACTCACTGCTTTTTGATATCTTTGAATTGAAGTGGGAATATCAGGATGTTGATTAATCGAATCCTTTAATAGTTTGTTAAATTCCTTCTGTGCATCCAATTCTGTACCCGGTACTCCAATTATTGGTGTTCTGGTCAACGCCTGAGCACCCAGAATACAGTAAACATATGTTCTTATTGTGTCATTCAACCTCTCTATTCCAGGATTAGAGAAACCATTTGATTTAAATATCATGAATTGTTGATAGGTTTGACATTCATTTTGTGTAATTACATCAAATACATTCTTGTGTCTCCTGACATGATCCTTGATGAAAATATCTGGATATTTGAAATTAGCCATTCCAGCATCCCAGTCTTTACTGAACATCGGTGGCATTCTATTTTCATGAACTTGCATGAGGAAGAAATTGATTTTAGAATCATTGATGTAATATCCGGGATCAGTTATGTTCGGGTTGTAATCCGGTACATTCCATGATCTCCAACCACCGTTATTTTCAAACACCGAGAAATCGTACTCGTCTTTTAAACCAAATTCACTCAATAACCCTCCTAGTTTCCTACGGTTAATGTTATTGTTTGTCTCATTAAAATCACTTTCACCTGGAATTGGTATCTCTAGATTCTTCATGATCTTCAATATTTGATAGTAAACATGAAACCTGTAAATTGACCTTAACAATGGGTCACTGTGATTCAAGTGATCGTCTATTGAAATACCACAACCTGTTGTAGCAAACCAAACAGCCATGTTAAATTGGTTCTGGTAAAACGATAATGGATTCTTTTCCAGTAGCAGACAGTCTTTCTTATTTTTCAGGCTCAAAAACCCAGGTGTTATCTTAGTTTCTTGTAGGCGGAAGAAGTTATCAGTATTAACAGTTACTTCTAAATTAAAGAAGTCATAGGTGAATTTACTTTTATGTTGATTTGCTATTGGATAATACATTTAATTTACTTGAATTTTTTCCTTGAATTTTGGTTAATGAAGACAGTAAAAAGGCCATTTATTTTAATGGTATAACCCATTGAACTCTAGTATTCCCTTACCATTTCACTGCAACGCTTCACTGAAGAATGATAGAATATATGTATTGTGGTGTCTGGTTCTTAGGGGTTTCTAAGCTAATTTGAGACAAAAAGGCCTGTAAGGGCTTTTGTTAAAATAGCTTAGAATTACCTAGATTCCTACCACCACAATACATATATTCTTAAAGGCAGCACATATATTCAAAGTGATAATACAGGCTGGTATTTTAGCTGAGTATAAACCAACAGGGAAAAGGCACGAAACGGTGAATCTTATAGGCTGCATATTCTGCATTGCCAATATGACCAATCCTCATAGAGGAGGCGCTTAATTGATCGACATGTCATTCCAATATCCTGTGGACGTGCGTTATGTAATATGTTCCTAGTGCTAACCCCGCTAACCCTTTAGCAAGTACCAAGCAATCCTGGTGTCCTGATAAGTCGGGCCGCAAGTACTATTTTCCGATTGCACTATTTTTGTTGTTAATTAAGCCAATCAGGACAATCCCATGCCGTAATTGCCGGCCATAAACTGCATATCTGAATAGACAAATGTCATTTTCGATTGTTTGCTGACGAGTTATCAAAAATAATCGCAGCATGTTGTCTTAGTATGATTTGATGGTGTGCATCACTCTGCCCCGACGGTGTAGTAGTGCTGTTTGATAGAGTTAGGGTTAACTGTCAGATCAATACTCACTTGGAAATCTGGGTCTCGGCCGCCTGTGAACATTCTCCAAAAAACAGACATGATATGCAATCATATTATTTCTGCTAGTATCGGCGTCCATATTGCACGTGTATTGCATGTGCGATACACACGAATGTACGCAGCAAGAACGCTCGAACAAAATATATCGGTCGCAATTTCCTGAAAATCTTCGAGTCTGCTCTAGCGATTGTAAACCCTTTTAAATGCAACTAACGTGAATATTCCTGTTTATAGCGAGAAGTCAGTCAAAATAAAAGGATATGTTTATAGATTATTTTGCTTTCATGCAGCCTTGCATCTTTATTGCATACATTTTTGCTGCTGAAATACTTTTCGGGAATGTAGAATGTTTAATGAGATCTTTCAGTCTTTATATATAGCTGTGATAACAATTGCAGTAAATTTCTGTCCAGAATGATAGATATAAAATAGTCACCGTTTTAACTATGCATCAGTGCACATGTCAATATGATGCATATTGGAGCAGAAATGCTGTCTAAATACTTTGATGGATGATGGTCCAACAATTTTTTTATATATCATGGCACACTCGTGATTTACTGTTACTTTGCAGCCTGTTTTTAACTCGTATTGATTTCCTCAAAGTGTATTGCTCTGGTCCTAGGAAAATGCAATGTTTGGGACGAAGTCACCATACATGTTATCTTGACAACCACACACTCAAGTACAGTATGTGGGTATTCACCCAAGGGGACGAAGTACTGTGCACATCATGGTCTATGCCCCTGAATTTTGTCGATAAACCTGACGATCAGCGATAAACGCGCAGAACGAAAACAACACTGTCGAATTTCAGAAACCTTCAGAAAAGTCCATCGGACCACAGCGAATTTGAGGTCAGTTGCATGTTTTAAGGCATGAATCTGTCGGCATATAAGGTAGTTGTGATATGCAAACTGTGTCGACGCTATCAATCCGGTTACACATAGGCCTATTACACCTATAGAACAGGCCCTTTGTACATGAGCCAATGAGTCCCCGCTGATCACAACTTGTCAGGTTTCATAACGTTTGTGGTCGTAATTCTCACCGCTTATCAATAAGAGAAACCATATGAGTGTAGTAGAACTGTTGCAGACATTCAAGATCTTATAAGCTCTCTTTCGAAGAGAAAAATATTAAGAGGTAATGCATAATCGAGAATTCGCGCTCGTATGACTTTGTTACTTTGATGAACACGATCACGCTTACAAGACACCCACAGGTAAGTATATGGCAGTTCGTTGGGGAAGGATGCTGGATCGCTATCAAGCTAATATCGGTCAACCTGGAATTTGACAAGCCATCCAGGCGGTGGCGATCCATGAGTCACAATCCAGGAAATCCAGCACTTTTTTTGAATACCCAACTACATGCCCCATATCATACTCTCTTCTCGAGTCGAGTCTCTCTTCGAGTCGATTTCGAGTCAGTTTTCATAATTAAAATTACATGTAGCGATATTTCTCGATTTTGGCGTCGAGACTCACTTTAGGCACTACTCTCTGCCAGTTATTTTAAAAAGATATACATACATAATTTTTGTTTTTAAAAGTCCTTCAATATCCAATGTTAGGAAACTCCTCGATTACAGCAGTTGATCGAGTCACTATAAATCAGGCAAGCCTTTTACTATTTTGAAAAGAATTATATATGGCAGACTTCAGGACTGATGAACGTGAAGACCGTCTCATTGAGATTTGGCATATTTCGATCAGTTGGTTGATGCAATCGTATAGTGTAGACACTCTCGTCGTACTACTTATTCATCGCAAGCTTCCCAGCCGATTAGACTGTTGGGTCGCAACATGCAGAATCGTATAATGTGGCCAGGCCTTAGGCTTTCGCCAACCTGATCGCCATTAGATCCCACGAATTACGAATCCGTAACATTTAGCTCCGAAGTAACCCAAGCTAAGTAAAAAAAACTACCAAGAGGTCTGTAGAGTTAGCGATATACGACAACAGCCTAACATGATCATCCAATGCTGTGTAATGACACTCGAGAGTGATATCAAACACTCGGCCTTTATGCAAGTATCAATTCGTTTTTCGTCCCCCCCCCCCCCCCCTCCTCAAGGGTAGTTAAGCTATCACCACTAATCTTTGCCGATGCTTTAGTAGTATTTATTTTTCCTTTAGTGAAAATTTGGCGAAGCTGGAAAGAATAAGGATGCTAATGTGTCGATGTCTTGTCGAACATACAGCCTTACCCAGTAAAATTAGTTCGGTTACTTTATATGACGGTGATAACTGATATATTGTTGATGGTGATGTCTTGACGAAAGAAAAAGTAGCATTGGTGAAAAAAGGGTGATGCTTGAGCCTTAAGATGTCGTGATAGGGTGATAAGGTGTCGTACCCTTGAGGAGGGGGGGGGGGGGGGTACAAGACACGAATTGATACTTGCATTAATCTGTATCAAAAACAAATAATTAAAAAATTGTGTATGCTTAGAATGATATTTATTAGAGATAATCGAAAGGATACACATTTAACCAATGTGTTTTTCATACATTGGTATTTGCTGGTACATATTGCAGTTACTAGTACAGAAAAAAAAAGGAATATGGATCAGTGGTTAGAGTATATGGTCTAGCAATAGCCGTACGCTGACTCGGATGCGTCGACGTAACACCAGGGTTTACCAGCCGATGCAACCTCCGTACACGCCTCATAAGTGGAGCCTTTGTAGTTGAACGGGAAGTGACAGTTACCAGCGGATGTCTTCACGTCTGAAACGAAAGGATTTTGTTATTACGAGAACAGCTTAAAGGTAGATTGTGCTGACAAACCATGCTATAATGTTGGCGAGATTATTATTATGATATAGTACCACAGGTACGAACAAATTAATAGAACCAGAGTTCTCATTTTTTACGATTTCTTAACAACACATGACAAACGTTTTCGGCTAGACCTGTCCAGCCCTATTCAGGTCATAATTAAAGACAAAGCGTACAATACAGATATTTATACTGCCAGTTCACAAACAAGCATAATAATAGGATTGTGTGGGCAGATGTGTGAAAGGCAGAATAATAGAATAATTACACAATAATTAAACATTCAGGAAGAATGCAGACTCAAGCTGTGATTATTGTCTATTTTACGGTGGTCTGTTGCTTTGATAAATAATGCTTCTTTGATTCTTCATTGGAAGTCGGTGTTAGCAGTTGCTAAGATGGAAAAAGTGTTCAGGTCAGCATTCTTCCTGCATGTTGGGCAAAATTCCAAGTGGTCAGAGACGGCCAATCGACCCGAAACGAGCTCCGCCGATCTGGTTGCCAGGTGTCGCTTTGACTTACCGATGTAAGACATGTTTCTATCACAGGGACACTGCAACTTGTAAACAACCTTGGCTTTTAGACCAAATGGCGTAGCACTTTTCAGGGAGAAATATCGGCTAACGTGGAACGACCGGAAAATTACCCTCACATTAACTCCAAATTAGGTCTTTCTTACTTTTCCTAACTTTTCCATCTCTTCCACATGAATATTCCATCCCTCCACTTGACCATGTTTCGCCGGCTGTCACTTGCTTTTGATCCTGCGGCAGGCATGTAGCTGAAATCATCAACAACCTAATATGTATTTTACACTCCACAAAAAGAGCCCAAAAGCACGACTACATGTAGATGTCATCATGGGATCGAAAAGACTAATATTCTTTAAAAGTGTACCAGAATAACCATTAACCTCATTTATTTGTAAATGATTCAAGAAAATGTGATAGCTTGTAACCGATTGATATTGGAGGGACACATTATTTGGCAGACATGTTGGTTTTTCATGCGAAAGTGGATTCCAGCATGTTACTGACTTCTTTGATGAGGTTGGTTGAAAAATCGTTAAATTGCAACAAACACTTCACTAGAATTTAATGTAACCGAAGAGAGAAGTTTGCAACCCTTGTCCAAAACCGTCAGAGTGACACAGCACACGTGGCAGCATAATTGTGTGGAGTAGTAGCTAGGCACTGGCACATTATTCTGTTCAACTATAAATCCCATGACCAAGTTATCCATTTAACGATTGATTATCCTTAGCACAGAGTGTATACAAACCTATTAAATGACAATATCCCCATTTTGCATCTGTATCGTAATCTGGCGTTGTGGCGCACCATGGATTGCTGCCTGTACATCCTCCGTAGTACTTGCCGTTGTACTTAAATGGAAACACGCACTTGCCACCGGCTTTCGTATTGATATTTTCTGGAAAAAAATTATCACTGAAGTATAGTACAATACATGCGTGTTTTTGTCTGTGGCCAAGGCAAGCAATTGGCCCTAAGCATCCTAGTGAGAAACATCAGACCGTAATTGGTCGAATACACGCACGTCGTCACTTAGAAGACTAGTCGACATGTGCTCCACAACTCACACACGCACACTAGATCGGCCGCAAAGGAAAAAAGATAATCCCCTTGAAGAATTTCGTCCATCAATTAATATCGCTTCAAAACGATGTTCATTGAATTTGCTATTTGACAGTTGGAAATGTTTATGTGTTTTTTTAGTTATAATACCGCAAGCAAAACTCGTCTGTAACATAAAATTCTGCAGAAAAATGGTTTTGTTTATCTCAATAGAAAGCCTCTCTTCGTTGTTTTGTATTGAAGTTAGATGATGTCCTTGGATTTTGTGAGATACCGGTATCAGAGTATAATATCCTTACCATCTTTAATTACGAAGACTTCAGCATTCTGATCACAGAAATACTTCTTCTTTTCAAACATCCAGCTTTCGCCAACTATCTTTCTCTCACCTTTCTGGGTCGTACAAGAAACTGAAAATAAATATGGTAAATCATGCGCAGCCAAAAAGCTAAAATCGCGCAATGGTTGCAACCCATTCTTTTGACTTCATCCAACTTGAGATTTGCCCAACATGTGTTGCTCTTAACAATATAACAATAAGTGCTATTTTACGCATGTTTTAGGATCATGGTGTCTGTACATGCCGAAAGTACACTGTAGCATTTTTCGTCTCACCTGGACAATATCCCCATTTTGTACCATCCTTGACAGTTCCACACCAACGCTGGCCATTGTAAGGCTGACAAGATCCACGGTAAACAGTGCCGTCTAAGAACGGGAAGACACAACCTGCACCACCCCCGGTACCACCAGTTGTACTTGGGTAATCTGGAATAAATAACTTGCAAGTTAAATTGAAAGAAAACTCCTGAAATATGTATATAGTTATATAAAAGTCGCCCGATGGTACAAAACTTCTGAAAGAGGTTTTGGTTCAGACTATGAAATCATATCCTTCTCTTGAAGCCCTAAATGAACCTACCTCCAGTGATCTTGCCAATTGATCCATCAGTGTTACAAAATACCTTTTCCTTGCCCTCTGTCCAGGCGTCACCAATCATTTTGACCAAACTAGCACTTGTTCGACAGGCAGCTAAAACAGGAAGAAAAAGATAAACCTAACTCAATGAACAAGGACCAATCAGTAGCAACAGTAGCAATCGCGCAATAGTTGCAACCCATTCTTTTAACTTCATCCAACTTGAGATTTGCCCAACATGTGTAGCTCAAACAATATAACAATAAGTGCTATTTTACACATGTTTTAGGATCATGGTGTCTGTACATGCCGAAAGTACACTGTAGCATTTTTCGTCTCACCTGGACAATATCCCCATTTTGTACCATCCTTGACAGTTCCACACCAACGCTGGCCATTGTAAGGCTGACAAGATCCACGGTAAACAGTGCCGTCTAAGAACGGGAAGACACAACCTGCACCACCCCCGGTACCACCAGTTGTACTTGGGTGATCTGGAATAAATAACTTGCAAGTTAAATTGAAAGAAAACTCCTAAAATATGTATATAGCTATATAAAAGTCGCCCGATGGCACAGAACTTCTGAAAAAGGTTTTGGTTCAGACTATGAAATCATATCCTTCTCTTGAAGCCCTAAATGAACCTACCTCCAGTGATCTTCCCAATTGATCCATCAGTGTTACAAAATACCTTTTCCTTGCCCTCTGTCCAGGCGTCACCAGCCATTTTGACCAAACCAGCACTTGTTCGACAGGCAGCTAAAACAGGAAGAAAAAGATAAACCTAACTCAATGAACAAGGACCGATCAGTAGCAACAGACGAGACAGTTAAGGAATGACCATGGTCAGCTGGGCGTGATTTATATTGATAAGGCATAACTACAACTCTGCCTATTTCTGGCACTTTCAACCCCGCCCAGAGATTGAACTCGGGTCGCTGAATAGCTTAAACTACGTTTGTAATCCTAACCGTCGGTTATATTCGTAATTGTAGCACGAATTTTTCACTTTCCCAAAAGCTAGGCAATAAACAGTCATATTATTCATTTATACCTGAGCAATAACCCCACTTTTTGTCCTGATCGTAATTCTCAGTAGTACCACACCATTTCTTATTATTTGCTCCCGGGACGCAGTCCTCCTGCCATTTTCCACCAAACAAGAATGGTATGACACAACCAGCTCCCCCGGCATTTCCTTCCGTCGTCGTTGGATACATGGGATCTGAAGAAAAAAATGAATGCAGATAGTCAACACTAACCCTCGGGACAATATATAAATTCACTTTTATCACATAAACATGTTTCACGGTCAACGAGATCAATAGTCTCAAAATGCCTGGTAGTTTACATCCGCACCAAAAACAAAACTGTCTATGGGGACCGCAGCTTCGCTGTTGTTGCAGCAAAAGCTGTTGAACCCAACCCCGGAAAATATGAAATACTTGGACAAGAACAGCTTTGTGTCAAATTTAAAGACATTACTTTTCAAAGGACACTTCGGAAGCGCTTTGAGCAGCTGACGTTTGAAGCGCTAAGACTTGAACAGTATTATTACTATTATCATAACGCTCGGGTAAACATGGTACACAGTAATAGGGTGGTTGAGATCTGTGACATATCAAGGATCCTACATACGATTACGTATACGGATAAAACTCAGTAGAAAGAGTACGAGATTTGTTTCATTTCTATCCGTATACGGTACGGGATCTGTGATAAGTCCCTGATCTCAACATCCGCCTTGATATATTATGTCCATTTTGAAATGGTGCAGCTGCTTCCGTTGTTGAAGTACGGCAACGAGTGCAGGGGCAAAGATACCAATAATGCACAGCATGATATTTTGTTCTTTCTGGATTCATCATCGGTTAAAACCATTTAACTTAATTAATGCTAAGCACAAATGGATACAATATAATCCGTCAGATTTCTCCAGTAACTGTTTTTTTTAGATTATTACCTTGATAACATTTGTTAGTTGCTCCATGCCATTTTTCTCCTGTACCACAACCTGAAAACAAAATTGAATTTTGAATAATAGCAAAAAAGGACAAAATCTAAAACCAAAAAGCTAAGTTTTAGATCGGGAATACACAGACAAAACTGCTTGTTCTGCAGTAGATTCTATGGTTTCCTTGGATCAAGGGAATGGTATCTGCCTGTTTTGTCAAAGGTGGAGCTAGTCTCTTTGCGCATGAAGAAAAGTGAGAAAAAACAAGGTAGGCGCTTAACGCATATGAAGAAAAGGAAGAAAAGGAGAAAGGTAGGGAAAACATCTATCTCTCAAAAGTGTTTTTTCTTCAGAGACTTTACTTCACAAGTCATGCAAACTTTCCGAGCTGTCTGGATGCTATCAAATTCCAGGTAATATATCAGCTAAGGAGACGTAACTGATGCCTTTCTTATTGAGCAACTAATCTTTATATCAGTTTTTCTCGAAATAAGAACTGTATCTCAATAAATTCTGAAGCGACGTGTCATAATAACATCAGTTAAATTAAGGGTTAATGCCAAGATTATGTCACAAATATTGAGCAACTATTCTTTATATCAGTTTTTCTCGAAATAAAAACTGTATCTCAATAAATTCTGAAGCGGCGTGTCATAATAACATCAGTTAAATTAAGGGTTAATGCCAAGATTATGTCACAAATATTGAGCAACTAATCTTTATATCAGTTTTTCTTGAAATAAAAAATGTATCTCAATAAATTCTGAAGCGGCGTGTCATTATAACACCAGGTAAATAATAAGGGTTGCTAATATTATATCAAAAATATTTGTTTGTGACACCAAGTCCTTATACTTTGCAACGGTAGATCACATATAGATAACATACAATAAATGTGCACAAGAATTGGACAGAAACCATGTATGAATTGTTATATACTCACGGTTGACACACTTGTCCATTTTCCACAACTGGTCCACTTGGCATCCTAAAGTTAAAACCATTTATTAAGTATTCAAGTAAAACGTATGCTTCATCTTCTAGTTATTCTTCTGTTCTTCATGTTCATTAATTTTTTGTTTCATAAGATGTTCTTTGACCAAACGACAAAAAACAAAGAAGTCACGATATCGAGAAGCCTCAAATTCGATACAGTCGAGCAGTGTTTTCTTAGAAATGCAAGTTTTTACAAACTTTAATTTTTGTATTTGGTTCATTTTGGAATATCTATTGTAACGAGGTCAATGACTTATCATAAAAGTATTTTACTCACTTGGTTCACACTTTTTGCTTGCCTCGTTCCATTTGTCCGCTGGGACACAGCCTGAAATAATGACAAAATCGAATGTGGTGTCACTCTAAAGAGATACGTTTATTCAAATTTGGTGGTAAGGATTGAAATTTAAAATTGTGACCGTATTCATTGTAGAATTCATTGTTGTTCCGTAACTGGATGTAAGACAATGCTCATGCCAGATTTCACCGTGCAGGATTGTACAAAAGCTGCAATATGCAATAGAATTTGTCAAAGTGTAATTTAAGCACTGGTGGAGGATGCTGCGAATGTCATGATCAGACTGATACAGGGACTCGGGTGCAAGCTCTGACAGGTGAGCGTGACTGCTTCCCTACACGGAATTACCGTGGAGTGGACTCGAGAAATCGTCGGGTGGAACTTACGCTCTACGCATTTCTTTGAAGTGTCTTCCCAAAGTTGGGCAATTGAACAACCTGGGGAATAAAAGAATATCCTAACGAAAAAGTCAGAAATCCCGTAACTAAAACTTAAGGAGCAAGCAGTTGGAGAATATGTATCACTTGATTCCATTGGAGTGATTATTTTTGTCTCCAAGAAGCCATTGTTGACAATATTGAAACTTGAGACAATATACAGTATGTGAGTCAAGAGAACAGCTGGAACGTCATAGTGTTATCTTACTCCCGGTCGATGACTGTTTGCCATTTTATGTCTGGAAGTGACTTTTGGGCAAGCCCGGGTTACCAAACAGCGACTTTTTTGACCTGAATGGAGAGCTGAACTCATTATATTTATAGTTGTCGAAGAGCTCATTATTATTCAATGGCAAAGCGGTTAATAGAACTACTGGAGTTGTGGCGAAGGAATTCAGTAATGTACCCAAAATGCATTTATTACGCTTATCAGTTAATCACACACTCCATCGATTTTTGACAAGAACTCGAGTTTAGTAAAAAGAAAATGTGTCTAGAGCGAGAAATCGGCCATTGTTAATTATGCGCATATTAATTCAAATATGACGTCACTGCTCTCCGATTGGCTAATGTGTTGTAAAGTCTCCGGCTCGCCAAACAGGGTAGATTTTTTTTACTAGTTTGGCAACCCAGCTTGCTAAACTGGGTTGATTTGCAGTGCTGTTCGGCCAGTGGCTCTCCAAACAGGGCAACAATGATGCCTGTCCCCCGAGCGGCTAATTCAAGTTTTATACCTAACATACTATTCATAACAGATAAATGCCAGTAAAACAACTTACGGTTCACGCATTTGCCTTGCTTCTCATCCCACTCCGTCTTGGCATCTGGACAACCTAGATAAGCGGTATCAACAGAAAGAAGCTATTTTGAAAATTTGACGTTTGACACTTCAGTTTCAACGAGTGTATTACAATCATATTAATACCCATGAGCCTGTTACAGATACAAACATACGTAAATTTATCGGGAGCACATTAGGAAAAGCGAACGCGCCGAGGAAATATAAGGAGAAACAATTCATTCATAGACTTACAAGTTATTAGTTTATTAGTACTGTTATCTGATGATGCATTTTATAGTTTCAATAGCCGCCCTGAACTATGTTTTCTTTTGGAACAACATAATGCGCGTCGAAAGATTGATTCCAATATCTAAAGCCCTCAGTGATTTGTCGTTGACCTGTAAAACGGCACACTCACGTAGAATGCATGCCTTCTTCTCATTTTTAGGGTCTACGTTAAGCTCGAGGCAAAATATGCACCGAAGATCGAAATTCATTTAGAATATTTTTATTCTATCTTAAACTGTTGGCTTCAAAATCTCTTTCGAATTCTCTGAACTATGGAATGTAATATAATATGGGTGCGGTTTTTTGTCCTTTATTTCAAGTTATGAAGTTAGCGACTAATTGATTCACACAAACGCCAGCAATACAAAACCTGTCCTGTTTCTTTTGGGGACTTGTTCATTTACGCAAACGACAGCGAATTCGTTATTGTTGAAGCAACATGCAAACTTGGTCACTTTGAAAAACTGCGCAGTAAAACCTTCCGGTGTAGAAATCGTCCCATTATTCAGTTGTAAACTTTCTTTTCGGTTTCTTTTTGCTATAAGAGAACGATACCAGTCCCAGACCCACTGAAATCTTTTAGTTGAAAACCGCTTGGTTTTTGTCTTATTTGCTTTATAGATATATCACAAAATGTCACAAAAAGCAAATTCTACTTTTTTTCAGGAAACCTTAGCGTTTTGTAGCATGATTTAAGTTACGTCAATTACTAATTCCGCAGGTTAGTTCAAGGAAACAGGTCAAAAGTCCATTTCTGCAGCACGATTTTCGATTTATTACTGCTCCGACAGATTTATTTTCTTTTTAAAGTATACATTCGATATACTAATTTTAGCTAGTGCCATAGAATTGTAGAAAGTGATACTCACGCAAAACGCACTTAGAATCTTTAGTGTCCCACTTTTCTTCTGCTTTCGGACAGTCTGAAAATAGCACAAAGCGTTGTTTTTTTAGCTTTGATCTAAATGGCATACATTATCCGATACGGTTTACATTGATATCATTTTAGGGATGATCTTTACATCACTAGTGTTATTCCTGGCAAACGATGTTCGTGTAATTTCCAAACTGAAATGATTAGACGAAGATAGCCTTTATTTCCTGTCTTGGTATCTTGTTTATTATACGTCACCGTTTTTTCGTGGACGCTCAATTGGGAAGTGGAAACGGTGGCTCAAGTTTTCCTTAAGCTAAGCTATATTTATGTGTAATCTGGACCCATGCTTATCAAAGGTTAACTCCGCTTCAAACACAAAGTGCAATTTTAGCTTGAAGCATTTTGTAGCAGGGCTACTTACTGGTCTGGCAAGAGTGTCCATCACCATTGAATCCATCATTGCATTTACACGCGTACTGTCCATTTACTGTAGAGCAGCTAGCATCTTTATGACAAGCAGGAAAAGCTAGTTGCCTCAAGGTGCCTTGCGCTGTGCATTCGTACTTGACAGTGCAACCCTTCATCACAACTGAATTGCCGCTCTGAAATCGGATTATTTCGACAAAAAACTAGATTATACAAATATGAACTAAAGGAAGACATGACCGTGGACACTCAGGACAGAGGGGGGTTATCATTAGATGATACAAATAATTATGAATCAGGAAAAGAGGTAATTTAAAATCTTAACTGCAAATAGGGTAAAACACATGCAGTGATAACCGTAACCATTGATTAACCAATAACCCGAACATAAAAAGTAACCCAACTACAGTGAAAGATGCACGGTTTCCCACTTTCGCCGCTGTGTAATAAAATAAACTAATTATGTCAGGGGTATCCTTGAGGGGTATCCGAAGATTACATCTGGGTTTGGTTTCACTGTATTCGTTTTGATAAACGACATTAGACGGCAATATTAGAGCAACATAAAATTTGTGTAGAGCATTTGATGCTTACGTCGATATGTTGTCCATCAATGGCATCACATCCACACTTGCCAGGCAGAACACAGTCATTTCCAAGTCTAAAGTAGCCTTCATTACAAGAACAGCCATCTTCAGGCTCACCAGCGACGCAGTCCGCGGGAGCATTCCTCTGTTGGCAGGTCTTTTCACATGCAGGGTACAACTTGGGAGTATAGGACGCATTTGCCTCGCAGTTTAGAGCTGGAAGGAAGACAAAATGGCGTGGGCTTATTATACTCTGATTACCCAGGAAAGTGTTACTTACAAATATTTCCAATATAGGCAAAGGAAGAGTTTGGTTGTTACTTTTGATTGTGGTGTCACGTAGGACAAATGGTTGGTTACAACTTACGACAGAAGTTGGCTCTTCTCCAAACACTTCCCAGCCCTTGCTTTGCACAATCATCAGCAAACACAGCCAAGTTCTTGCAGACAACATCAGGGACGTCCTTCGCCGCTGTGGCCTCTTTAGAATAGAAACACACGTCGAACTCGCAGCTGTCCTGGTATTGCTTCAAATTCACCAAACCACTTGCGATACAAGCCTTGAAGGGACCGTTTGTGTCTGTGATGTAACCACAGTGGTTATTGTCCTTGACTTTCGTGGCCCAAGCAACAGTGCAATCACCACTGACATCGGCTGCTTCGCAGTTGCTACAAAAAGGTAAAATAGATATATACATAAATTGAATTTACTCGAAAAAGTTTACAACACCTTCCAACTAAATTATAGAAACAGCTGCTACAAGAATTATGTCAACAACATAATAATTATTGCAGTAGGCTATGCTTTAAAGAACTTTACGATGTGCATTTAAGGTTCCATGTTTAACTATTGAAAATAACAAAAAAAGCAATTACTGAGTCAGTCTGACTCTCCTAGAAATGTAGGCCTTGTATTATTTTATCAAAAAGTAGATACTGCCAGCCGATATTTTCAAATCATCTTTTTTTTCCGGGCACAACTTGATATTCTGACTCTTCCAACAGATTAAATGAAGTTAGAATTACAACATTTTGTTCAACTATCAATTCCACCTTCTTCTTCTGACAATCTTTCACCCAGACCCGATGTGAAAATGTACCTACGTTTGTTGCTGTAGACCAGAGTCATCGGGCACGGACCAACTACTCGAGAATGCGTTCTTAGTTGTGGCTTTCGTCTGTCCTTTAGCAATAAGATCATCATTTCGATTGTCGTTACATGTTCCACAGATTCCTTCCACCTTGGTTCCGATTGTGGATGAGATGAACGTCTCAATGAAGTATCTCCTGTAGGTGGTGATCATACCACAAGCTGTGGCCTCGACCTGGAACTGCCTGTTTGCGTATGAGACTTTCACGTCTGTGCCTTTCCTGGTCCTGATAGTGATAGGGAAATTGCTCTTGGTTCTGTCGACGCCGTTGATCTACAAAAGTAAGACACATACAATTTCGTTGAAGAAGAAGCAAGGTAATGATCGGCCTTTGAATGCACAATCTTGGGCTGGTTCGTCTCGCTGGTTCATGAAGCATTACCAAATCCCACAGATGTCACCAAATCACGTCACGACCTCAGGCAAAAGGCCGCAACTGGAGCTATTCCGGATCCTTTTCATCAAATGGGTAGAACCCTTCAAGGGGTGTTTTGCGGTACTTATGTGTGGTACACAGTGTCTATTAGGTGGATCCTGACAACAGGGCCTACAAGTAATGTATAGTAACTAATGCTTGGATAAAGTTGCTGTACGTTGGCAGGTTTCCCGATTCGATAGAAGAAAATACAATTTTTGTGTTAAGATAAAAATACAGAGCCCCGGACATTTATTACTAATATAATCAAAGAAAATCTTACGTTTCATTGAATCATATGTACAACGCTTTTTTGGCCGAAAAGTCGATACTTACGGAAACCTTCGCCGCTTGTTGACTGTATCTGAAGGTCATGTCCTCGACGGTCACATCCAACAACCCCACAAAGCTTACTCGAGGGTTACCGATATGGACATTCTTCTCCTCTACATTGAAGTAACACTTGTCAGTCTTGAAGTCATCCTTTAGCTTGGTGAATGTGTACTTGCATTTACCCATAAAGTCGATTCTGTGGCCGTCGTATTGGTAGTAATGGGGATCACCACCTGCGAAGCAGCGGCATGTTTCTGTAGAGTATTAAAGTGGCATGTACTTTCAACAGCTAAATTATTTAGCGAATTACGAAAAAAAAGTATTTTTGACTGGAAAACCGAAAGAAAATTTCTATTCGCAAAAACATTAAAAATCGTGAAATTGTTATCTTTTTCAACTGATGCGATTGCCAAAATATAGAGGTGCAAATTATTGAGAGCTACAGATGTCGGGATGACTTACAGAGAAGACTCATAAATAACTACATGTATGATACACATTGACTATTGCATAGTCGCTTAGCTATATGTATTTGCGCAGTGTGTCACAGGTGCCTGTAGGTACTAGAATCATGGCGACTGATCAGCTCCGAATAAGCTGTGATGCACATAAACGAAAAGAAATTTACACGTACAGCTATTTCATGTCCAGAGTTACATGAACAAGTGTATTTTCTGTGGGTGCTGTGGGGATTGATCACTTGCTATTGATTATAGATCTGTGATTCAGATACTATCGTGCGACTGCGCCACATCGGAGAGTATGAATAATGTTGGCAAAAGAAAGTTTAACTTACTCGCTTCACATGTTCCGGACACAGTGTTGTACTTCTGTGGTGACGGACATTCTGAAAAAGGGACATATATTAACAACAACTCCGGTTAAAAATCTTTTCTGGTTCAAAATCAATTCGTTATTCTTGTCTGCATCGTCTGGGGCTCTTGAGCACATACAAACTACCGGCCGGATTTTCTCATTAACCGTGGTAAAGAACTGATGTAACGTACTTTTTGGACGTTTTGAAGCCCAAAAATCATGTTTGGTCACGAAGCTATAGGACTGATGAAAACCAGACATGAAAGAACTCCAACCAGTTGTTCGAACTGAAAAGCCCCAAACGATGCGGACAAACACTCATAAATGGAATGTAGCTTGAGGATAACAGAACAACCAATTCCAACTGAACACGCCCAAAAACCTGAGAAAGATTTGAGCTTATAATGTTCTAGTTGACGCGTAGCACTCAACCTACTTGCAACACATTTCGTTCCAACCCATTTCTGACTCGCAATGCACCCTAAAGAGAAACAAAAAAATATATGTTTGGAAGATGACTGATATACAAACCCAAACTGAAAGGCCAATTTTTTACTACATTTAAAAAAAATCTTTTCAAAACTAAACTGACAATAGAGTAACCAGTTTAGTCAAAATTCAAATTTCATGTTATAGCATGGAACAGGTGCAATACCGGTGCAGAAATAGAAATGTCTAGAGGATAACAGAACAACCAATTCCAACTGAACACGCCCAAAAACCTGAGAAAGATTTGAGCTTATAATGTTCTAGTTGACGTGTAGCACTCAACTTACTTGCAACACATTTCGTTCCAACCCATTTCTGACTCGCAATGCACCCTAAAGAGAAACAAAAAATATATATCATGGAAGATGACTGATATACTAACCCAAACTGAAAGGCCAATTTTTTACTACATTTAAAAAAAATCTTATCAAAACTAAACTGAAAATAGAGTAACCAGTTTAGTCAAAATTCAAATTTCATGTTATAGCATGGAACAGGTGCAATACCGGTGCAGAAATAGAAATGTCTAGAGGATAACAGAACAACCAATTCCAACTGAACACGCCCAAAAACCTGAGAAAGATTTGAGCTTATAATGTTCTAGTTGACGTGTAGCACTCAACTTACTTGCAACACATTTCGTTCCAACCCATTTCTGACTCGCAATGCACCCTAAAGAGAAACAGAAAATATATGTTATGGAAGATGACTGATATACAAACCCAAACTGAAAGGCCAATTTTTTACTACATTTAAAAAAAAATCTTATCAAAACTAAACTGACAATAGAGTAACCAGTTTAGTCAAAATTCAAATTTCATGTTATAGCATGGAACAGGTGCAATACCGGTGCAGAAATAGAAATGTCTAGGAGGATAACAGAACAACCAATTCCAACTGAACACGCCCAAAAACCTGAGAAAGATTTGAGCTTATAATGTTCTAGTTGACGTGTAGCACTCAACTTACTTGCAACACATTTCGTTCCAACCCATTTCTGACTCGCAATGCACCCTAAAGAGAAACAAAAAATATATGTTATGGAAGATGACTGATATACAAACCCAAACTGAAAGGCCAATTTTTTACTACATTTAAAAAAAATCTTATCAAAACTAAACTGAAAATAGAGTAACCAGTTTAGTCAAAATTCAAATTTCATGTTATAGCATGGAACAGGTGCAATACCGGTGCAGAAATAGAAATGTCTAGAGGATAACAGAACAACCAATTCCAACTGAACACGCCCAAAAACCTGAGAAAGATTTGAGCTTATAATGTTCTAGTTGACGTGTAGCACTCAACTTACTTGCAACACATTTCGTTCCAACCCATTTCTGACTCGCAATGCACCCTAAAGAGAAACAAAAAATATATGTTATGGAAGATGACTGATATACAAACCCAAACTGAAAGGCCAATTTTTTACTACATTTAAAAAAAATCTTATCAAAACTAAACTGAAAATAGAGTAACCAGTTTAGTCAAAATTCAAATTTCATGTTATAGCATGGAACAGGTGCAATACCGGTGCAGAAATAGAAATGTCTAGAGGATAACAGAACAACCAATTCCAACTGAACACGCCCAAAAACCTGAGAAAGATTTGAGCTTATAATGTTCTAGTTGACGTGTAGCACTCAACTTACTTGCAACACATTTCGTTCCAACCCATTTCTGACTCGCAATGCACCCTAAAGAGAAACAGAAAATATATGTTATGGAAGATGACTGATATACAAACCCAAACTGAAAGGCCAATTTTTTACTACATTTAAAAAAAATCTTATCAAAACTAAACTGACAATAGAGTAACCAGTTTAGTCAAAATTCAAATTTCATGTTATAGCATGGAACAGGTGCAATACCGGTGCAGAAATAGAAATGTCTAGAGAATAACAGAACAACCAATTCCAACTGAACACGCCCAAAAACCTGAGAAAGATTTGAGCTTATAATGTTCTAGTTGACGTGTAGCACTCAACCTACTTGCAACACATTTCGTTCCAACCCATTTCTGACTCGCAATGCACCCTAAAGAGAAACAAAAAATATATATCATGGAAGATGACTGATATACTAACCCAAACTGAAAGGCCAATTTTTTACTACATTTAAAAAAAATCTTATCAAAACTAAACTGAAAATAGAGTAACCAGTTTAGTCAAAATTCAAATTTCATGTTATAGCATGGAACAGGTGCAATACCGGTGCAGAAATAGAAATGTCTAGAGGATAACAGAACAACCAATTCCAACTGAACACGCCCAAAAACCTGAGAAAGATTTGAGCTTATAATGTTCTAGTTGACGTGTAGCACTCAACTTACTTGCAACACATTTCGTTCCAACCCATTTCTGACTCGCAATGCACCCTAAAGAGAAACAGAAAATATATGTTATGGAAGATGACTGATATACAAACCCAAACTGAAAGGCCAATTTTTTACTACATTTAAAAAAAAATCTTATCAAAACTAAACTGACAATAGAGTAACCAGTTTAGTCAAAATTCAAATTTCATGTTATAGCATGGAACAGGTGCAATACCGGTGCAGAAATAGAAATGTCTAGGAGGATAACAGAACAACCAATTCCAACTGAACACGCCCAAAAACCTGAGAAAGATTTGAGCTTATAATGTTCTAGTTGACGTGTAGCACTCAACTTACTTGCAACACATTTCGTTCCAACCCATTTCTGACTCGCAATGCACCCTAAAGAGAAACAAAAAATATATGTTATGGAAGATGACTGATATACAAACCCAAACTGAAAGGCCAATTTTTTACTACATTTAAAAAAAATCTTATCAAAACTAAACTGAAAATAGAGTAACCAGTTTAGTCAAAATTCAAATTTCATGTTATAGCATGGAACAGGTGCAATACCGGTGCAGAAATAGAAATGTCTAGAGGATAACAGAACAACCAATTCCAACTGAACACGCCCAAAAACCTGAGAAAGATTTGAGCTTATAATGTTCTAGTTGACGTGTAGCACTCAACTTACTTGCAACACATTTCGTTCCAACCCATTTCTGACTCGCAATGCACCCTAAAGAGAAACAAAAAATATATGTTATGGAAGATGACTGATATACAAACCCAAACTGAAAGGCCAATTTTTTACTACATTTAAAAAAAATCTTATCAAAACTAAACTGAAAATAGAGTAACCAGTTTAGTCAAAATTCAAATTTCATGTTATAGCATGGAACAGGTGCAATACCGGTGCAGAAATAGAAATGTCTAGAGGATAACAGAACAACCAATTCCAACTGAACACGCCCGAAAACCTGAGAAAGATTTGAGCTTATAATGTTCTAGTTGACGTGTAGCACTCAACTTACTTGCAACACATTTCGATCCAACCCATTTCTGACTCGCAATGCACCCTAAAGAGAAACAGAAAATATATGTTATGGAAGATGACTGATATACAAACCCAAACTGAAAGGCCAATTTTTTACTACATTTAAAAAAAATCTTATCAAAACTAAACTGACAATAGAGTAACCAGTTTAGTCAAAATTCAAATTTCATGTTATAGCATGGAACAGGTGCAATACCGGTGCAGAAATAGAAATGTCTAGAGAATAACAGAACAACCAATTCCAACTGAACACGCCCAAAAACCTGAGAAAGATTTGAGCTTATAATGTTCTAGTTGACGTGTAGCACTCAACTTACTTGCAACACATTTCGTTCCAACCCTTTTCTGACTCGCAATGCACCCTAAAGAGAAACAAAAAATATATGTCATGGAAGATGACTGATATACAAACCCAAACTGAAAGGCCATTTTTTTACTACATTTAAAAAAAATCTTATCAAAACTAAACTGACAATAGAGTAACCAGTTTAGTCAAAATTCAAATTTCATGTTATAGCTTGGAACAGGTGCAATACCGGTGCAGAAATAGAAATGTCTCCCGTGGGCTCCACATAACCATATATCATACACAGTCAGAATAGAATAGGGCTGAACACTTCTTCCACGGCCATCTATACCACAAAGATAAGAACGGGCATGATACAATCCTTTGTTCAGCGGACTACATTCTATCCTTGGAAATTTCCAACCTTCTTCATTGTTTACGACATTAGGTGAAAGGTAATGAAAACTATAGAAAAATACGACTAAGAGCATTGGCTTGGTTGATGGTTTGTTATTACAATTTAGTGTGTCTTTTTAATTGGGTATTTAGCAGTCAAATGGACCGCGCTGACCTCAAACTCCGACACAACAGACGTTACGGCTCTGGAACGGCGAAGCAGCACCCTGGTGGCAAACAGCGCCATGCAGCGGCCACCCAGTGGTTTTGGTGGTATCCTGTTGAAAAGTTAGCTCCGTACCATGGGAAAAGTCACAAAACTATAATGGGTTAATTAAGTATGGTATATGTTTAGCTGGATCTTTGCCGTCGACCTATGGCATTAGATTGCCAGTTTTCTGATTATAGGTGACTCCAATGAAGGACCACGAATTGTTAAAGCTTTAGTTATCTTATTGTCGTTAGAATCGCACCATATAGTACATGTGAATGAAATATCTTACGAGGAATGGGGGTTCCAAAGACTTCGACTTCGCACAAAGTCAAATGCTGGCTTCTTGACCTAACGACCGCAACATATCTCCCTTCTAGTTGCTTGTTGCAGTTAAATGCCTGTGATTGACCTTGTGGGACGGCTCCAGTCTTATGAGCACAGACCTCGCTAGAAGAAAACACAAGCTTCCTCCCTGGGGTAGGCCTGGTGTGTGTCACCACGATGTCGAAATTAGATAGTCTAGAACCTGCAATAAACACAATCAGAGGCAAAATATTTTGGTGTATGTCCTAGTCCTTTACTTTACTGTACAGATTAGAAAGCATGATAGAACATACAGCGGCGACTGATGCCTGGTCTTCTCCAAGGTTTCTTTTTCGTATTCAAGTCCAGGAAATCCAAGTTCAAAACAAGAGACCCACTTACACTCGGAGCACTTAAAATAGGTACTGGGGTTAACCAGCACCACAATTGCTCCCTCATATATTTCACAATTAAGGATTAGTATACCGGCGCCGTGTAAACACGTGTAAACAGTAGTAGAAGAAGGTCGAAGAAGAAGAAGACACAATGGTGTTTTGAAAAAATATTATTCTTGATTCATGTTCGACCATACCTACCACAGCAGTCCCCTCTGTTATATAAGACAACCTTCTGTATCAAAGATGTATGAACTAAATCCACCGCCCACCAATTGTTGTTGACGTTATCACCACCGTTGACGCTGGAATGGGTGCAACTGTTGCGGTAATACTCATTGTTTTTGTTGCCGTCTACAGCTCGGTTCGCTTTACCCCCACTCGTCTCATGGAATTGCAGACATGTTTTCCTCAATGCCAGGTTCACAGGAACAGTACTCTCCGCTGGAACACAATTGTTTTAGACCACATTGATTTATCAGATTGACTAAGCATTGCCGATGATGGGCAACAGCAAAATAAAACTGACCATTTACCGGTTGACGAAATTTATATACGATGTACAAGAACTCGGTCAAAAGAGTCCGTTGCTCCAAAAAGCGCATTAAAGCGAATTAAATGACACTGAATATGAGTTTAAAGGCTTAGGCCTACGCCGTTCGTTGAAAACTTGAAATGCGTATTTGGCTATGAACATTTTCGATTGCGTAAATACGTACTAAAGATATAAATTTCAGCACTGCCGTACACGTTATATAAGTACTATAATAGAAAGTTTCAGCAAATTCGTATGCATTTAAACTGCACTACAGCATTGTGTATGTACTGCATTTCTATTTTCCTGAAGTAGTTACGGAGGGTCCTTTACGTATTTAAAATAGCATTTCACTATATATTTCGACGGTATTTAGCTAGTCTTTCTGAAAGTTGAATAAGTGATACGCCGCGCATTTCTCTCGAACTGATCTTATACAAGATTTGCGAGTATACCATAGTCTTAGATATCCTGGTTTCAAATAATGCAAATTAAAGAAATGGACATCATTTACATCAAGTACATATAATATGAATGTTTGTTCGTATGGTGATAGCGATCGTTAAAATGTTTCAAGTGAATAATATTTAAAAATTTGCTCTTGAAATTCATGACTATAAAACGATTTCATCACCGAGTTTAATAAAACGCGCAGCAAGGGCGAATGGTCACGTCCTCGAATACCAGAGTCAGTCGTATGCTACCCCCCCCCCCCCGCACACGTTTATGGCTGGCGCGAGTGGACAGAATTATGCCACGGCATAAATAGGAATTGTGGTGTGATTGTGGCGTGGCATAATTCTCAATTATTGTGGTGTGGCATAATTGTTAATTATGGTGCACCATAAATCAACCAATCAAAACCTCGGATCTCGTGAATTATGCTGCGGCATAAGCTGAATTGTGGTGTGGGGCAAAAGCAGTCAACCAATCAGATAGCCGGTAATTATGGACTGAAGTGTCATTTATGGAGGACGGAAGTGAGAATTGTGGACGTGATTTGTGTGTTGATGTTATTTTCAAAACACGATTGCAGGCCATGTGATCTTTGAGACTTCGCGGGAAATGAAATTGTAAAAAACGCAAACCTCCAAAGATTTTCAGGTAAGTATTTTTAGGGTAGTTTAGAATAGCAGGACTGTGAAGGGCTTGAGATCAAGGATCGCTTGCAATGAGAAGGAATAGAGAAAGAACCACAATTTAGCAACCTACGTGCATTTGTTGACACTTGAGTTTCGCACGTGCGTTTTTTACAATTTCTCTTCCGGCGAAATCTAAAAGATCACATGACCTGCAATCGTGTATTGAAAATAACATCAACCCACAAATCGCGTCCACAATTCTCACTTCCGTCCTCCATAAATGACACGTCCGTCCACAATTCCCGGCTATCTGATTAGTTGACTGCTTTTGCCGAATATACCCACACCACAATTCAGATTTATGCCGCGGCATAATTAGATATCCGAGGTATTGATTGGTTGATTAATGGTGCACCATAATTGAGAATTACGCCACACCACAATTCAGATTTATGCCGTGGCATAATTCGGAATTCCGTCCACTCTCGCCAGCCATACAGGTTAGTCATGTTAATTAGCGTTAATTGCACTGATGACGGAAGGAAAACGTCCTACCTTGTGCTAAGATTGCAGTGACCACAATGGCCACCCATGCCAATGGTGATTTCATTCTAAAAGAAACCGATAGAAAGGAAAAGGAAAAAGTTATCGTTAGAAAACGCAATGAATACTTCGAAGAGGTCGACGGTTAATAAGCAGTTGTGTTCGTTTTTACCAATTATAATATGTGGTTTTATCAGTTAAATACAGATAACAGATAATCTACCACTACATTTTCAGGGGCAAAATATCTGACATCAATATTATGGCATAAAAGAGGTTCCAAAGTCTGCCTATTTGGTTTTTAAGATTGAAAAGTGTGGTAAATACGCGCACGTTCTGTTATTAGGCAGTGTTAGTTGTCAAGGGGAGTTTAGAGCAATCACATCAAGATCGAATATACCTTTTGAACTGAAAATAGTTATAACAGCAACACCAAGAAGAATCAAACCTGGACGAACGAGGAAGGATTCGGAATTCGTTTGGATTTTTACTTACCTTTGAGTGGAACTGCAGGGCTTGCCAGAAGAAACGGGGCATGAAATGCAATTGTTTCCCCAACGAATGCCAGGACGGTTATACCGAAAATATATGAGCGAGCCTTATTTATTTCTTTGTAATACTAGTACTTCCAGAAACGCCTGTTGAATGTTGGCATTGACATTGAAATTTGCGTAATACGAGAGAACCCGTCAAAGGAATTAACATATGTCGGAGATGAAATTTCAAACTTTCATGAAACAGGTGGCTCTAAGTCGTTAATATGTTGACAGAGAAGGTTGAACTATGGCTTGACGAGCGTTTGAGTTTTGATAGTAGAAAAAGGGGAACATTGACCGACTCCACTCACAGGCGATTTTAAACTTTGACATGTGACTATTCATTGTAAACAGTGCCTTGTAGGCCGAATGAGCTGCCTGCTCCACCTGATATGACCATTTCCCACTATAGTGGAAAAGCATACCAAGATATGCGTCCACAACCTCAAACTCTTCGTGTCCATAATGCCATTTCTCCCTATCTGCTAAAATACCATTTTTTCTGCACACAATGATTTGAGTTTTACCTAGGTTGACCGAGAGGCCCCACTTATCAGAGTATTCCATCAAGGCGTCGATGAGATCTTGAAGCTCCTTAGGACTATTTGCCGGAAGGATCATGTCATCGGCGAATAGTAGAATATATATATCTCTCAGGACATCACCCGTTTTTGTAAAAGCTTTTCCCAATTCTGCTACAATATCATTGGTGATAACGAACCGCCCTGCTTAAGGCCTGTGTTAAATGGTTATGTTGAGTGTCCGTTTTTAGAGGCACCTCTTAATTCGAGTGCAATCAGAAAATTCATTTTTATCCAATTATTTGCAATCAACAAGCATTTATCATCAATTCTTTAATTTTTTTTCGCCCTTATCGAACCGTTGTAGCCACCAGGCTTGCCATACATTGCATGGGAGTTAAAAGGTAACTCGTGTCAAATTTCACCATATAATGTTTTAGCAGTTTTTGACAAATGACTACGTCACTTTCTCATAAAGCGGTAAGGTTTTCGAATCGAAATGCACATTTTCTAGAAATTGATGATTTTAATCCCGCCCGGACGGCTCGCTTCGATGCAGTTGAAATCGCGCTACGCCGACGACGTTTTCGTTGATGACGTCACAACATGACAATTTTCGCGGTCGCGGTGGTTTACATTCCCGCGAAAAAAACAAAAAAAATCTCATCCGTTTATTTACAACTGCCATTGACCATTGACATTCCATCCTGTCCTTACACAATATATACACGATAAGAACTGAAGATTATGGAGAAGAAGAAAAGGTTGTTGGGTGGCGTTGTGCTGCGATGTTTTGCGGCAACACCAGCAAAATTGAAGGTGTTGGGGTTTTCTCCTGGCCTGACCCTATCAAAGCACCGGGCCGTCACCATGAAGTTCGAGTTAAGAGGTCACCAGCCGATGGTTCATCTTCTCCTCCTGATGCTCCGCCGGTACACAACTTCGAGAACCAACTCCAAATTCGTCTGCCGTTGGGGGTCTTCCAGCACATTTGGAAAAAATCTCGAAGTAACAAAGTAAGGGAAGGGACGGCCCCCCCCCCCCCCCCCCCCCCCCAAGTCCTGAGTCATTTCATCATAAATTTCCTAAGTCCAACCAGGAAATTCCATCGCTGACGTCATAATAATGGTATTCCTAAAACTATTTTTAGACCTCATTTAATATTCATTAGATTTTCCTGAGCGTACGCGAACTACTGCGGATATAGCTTCTTCCTAGAGCGAATAGGAAAATATTCGACGGACTGACTTGTTCATGTTATGACGTCATGAGGTCACGTGACTTAGTGTGGGTTTTTCAAAACGTCTTCGGCAGTTGGCCAGTCTGACGCGATTAAAACAGCGATTTTATAATAAATCTAATCAAAAATGGAAAATTTTAGCTTTACATTTGTGATCAACAATTAAAAACGGACGTATTTCCGCAAAGTTGTAAATCACATCATAGTATCACTTTAAGATTAAATTGTTTATTAATAAATGAAATTTTAATTCTTAATAACAGGATTTTTCCCAATTCTTCTTTCTGGTAGAATCACCCATTTTATAGGTTCCTGCCACCTATCAAGTAGCCGCCAGACTGGTGTAGTTCTTTGAACTCTGGAAACCAGTATTGTCCAATTCCAGCAGTGTACAATTCTTTCAACACCGAACATTGGTGTTCAGCCTACCCCCTATTTGAGGGTTCACTGACTGGTACACCCTCTGCACTGCTACACTTTCAGCGGATCTCCTAAGTGAGTGTTCATGGATAGGGACACCGTCCTACAGTGTTGTGAACACCGAAAATGAGTGTTCATCAATATTTTAAATCGGTGTCCCTGAAAATGAACACCACATGTCGGTGTTCAATGAACACCGAGAAGAGGTGTAACCCCTACACCGAAAATCGGTGAGGGGCACTAAGTAACCCTGATTTTCAGTGTTCATTGAACACCCATTTTCAGTGTTACTGTTACACCACTTTTATACTGTGTTGACAGCTAGGATCTCGAATGTGGACAGCGAGGCATTCTGGATTCCTTCTGGGACCAATCCTTCAAATTTGCACTGACACATGCGTGTATAAACGAGAGAACCCTTCAAAAGAATTGATAAATGTCGTCAGATGAAATGCCACATTTTCATGAAGCAGGTGGTTCTTAAGTTGTCAATATTTCGACAGAGAAACCTGAACCATTGCCAGCTGGGATGCGAGGCATTCTGGAGACTTTCTGAGGCCAATCCTTTGTCCATAATTACTACAATATATACGTGTACATTTGTAGATTTGTAGAGACCCAGGGGGAGATGTTTAAAGCCCTTTCGATGAATTTTATTCAATACATACCACCAGATGACGCCACCTTTCGTACCACACATGTCCCTGAAATAGTGTAAACTTGGCCCAAAATATAGGCCTGATGTGGATCAAGTTCACCTGGTCATAGAGTGGTGGAAAAAATTTTTTCCGTAAGGCAACCACCATGTGGCCAGGCGAATATGAGCTTTAGACCAAATTAAAAAAAAAGATGTTGCGGCTTTTCATTGATCAAATTTGACTTGAAGTGAAACTACAGTAATTCACTGTCGCGCAACTTAAGCCAGACACAGGCTCGCCTCGCAGATTGAAGGTATGTTGCATATTGTGTGGGTGACCGTTTAGGTCATAACTGCCACACCCTACACATGTTAAGGTAAGTAGTGACCCAGAAGTATTAATGTAGCAGGAAGGGTTGGGCGTTTGTGGTTTCTGAGTCTGAGGGGGTTGGTGTCTGTTGACTGTGTTTTAAGAGAGACTAGGCATGGCGCCAGTCTCTCTTAAAGCACAGTCAACAGGCATTTGGTCTCAGTATTTGGGTAAGTACAGAATCAAGCCAGCTCAGAGAGCAATGATTGAACGATGCTGTGGACAAGTCCAAGGATACTGCATCAGTCACGACCAACTTCTCATCAGAAAGCGTCACCACCAGCATATTCAATGTTCAGTTCCAACCTGTACCAGTCCAATGCACGCCTGTCATGGTCAGCAGTGGTCAGCTTAGCGCGATATGGAACATTCTTCCGAAACTCAAGCGAGGGAAGTCTGCTCATTAGCATATCTCGCGCACTGCTCCTTCTGGTCAAACATCGTAGTGAAATCGTAATAGAAAACGTCTGGCTTCTCGCCAGACTAATAAATGAAGAACTAATAGGTAAAGCACTTCTACTTGCGCGAAACTGCTTTGGGTCCTTGCGTCAAGCAAAGCATTTAGGCCACTTTAAACAGATTTATTCGATACGGAAGAATGTTTCCGCCGAGATGCTAAAGTGTGTCTGATCCAGAAGTATTAAGGTAGCAGGAAGGGTTGGGCGTTTGTGGTTTCTGAGTCTGAGGGGGTTGGTGTCTGTTGACTGTGCTTTAAGATAGACTAGACATGGCGCCAGTCTCTCTTAAAGCACAGTCAACATGCATTTGGTCTCAGTATTTGGGTAAGTACAGAATCAAGGCAGCTCAGAGAGCAATGATTGAACGATGCTGTGGACAAGTCCAAGGATACTGCATCAGTTACGACCAACTTCTCATCAGAAAGCGTCACCAACAGCATATTCAATGTTCAGTTCCAACCTGTACCAGTCCAATGCACGCCTGTCATGGTCATCAGTGGTCAGCTTAGCGCGATATGGAACATTCTTCCAAAACTCAAGCGAGGGAAGTCTGCTCATTAGCATACCTCGCGCACTGCTCCTTCTTGTCAAACATCGTAGTGAAATCGTAATGGAAAACGTCTGGCTTTGCGCCAGACATTGAGACTAATAAGTGAAGAACTAATAGGTAAAGAACTTCTATTTGCGCGAGACTGCTGTGATAAAATTATCATTGCAGAGACTCCGGTGACGTACACATATATTTTTTACAATCAAAAATGCCCTCAAAAGACGACATGGAATGATTATTTTATTGATATTTCCTACTATATACCTTCCAATTATCACTTTATACAATAGATCGGCGTTAGGTCGCATGCTTTTCTTTCCTGGTGACACTATAAAGCAAAATAGTTGCAACCCCGTAAATGCGCTATAAGTCCAATAATAAGTGACGGTGACCCGTTATAAATGTTTCTCCAGCTTGGCTTTTTTGCCGCTACGCGGCGCTTTGGGCCCTTGCGTCAAGGACTCACAACGAAAAAAAATTAAAAAATGTACCTCATACCTACTGGCTACTGATCGTGATAAGACCACGACATTGGGCCAATTCTAGCAGTCGATATTGGCCAAATAACGTTTTGCTAATCGGCCCGATATCGGGCTGAATGGACCAAGAATAGGATAGCACTGGAGGTTATGAAAGCCGCTCTAGAATTCTGTTCAACATTATTTCATCTAGATGATTGTTACCAACCGATTGGAGGTACCGTCCCTTCCTCCACCAAGTTCAGTGAGCCTAAGAGATATTAAGTGAAGGGTACCCCATCCAGGGTAGTTAAAAAAGCCCAAAGTCGTCCCACAAGTCGTCCTTTGTGAAGTGGCCGGTAGTGTTCCAAATAAGGCTCCATTTGTGGCTGGAGTCAAACGTGCACAATAAACAATCCTTTACAATACAGAAAAATCAATTTACCAACGGACGCCAGGTGGGCAATACTAGTACTGCCAGAATCGCCCTTCGAGTGTTGCTTTGAAAACGATCAGTTCTCGAATAATAGTTTAGATTTACACTTATATTTCGCGTGATCGATACAATAGCACCGGTTTACAATTCAGTTCTGTTGTGAAGGTCACTTTTCATGAAACGTGTGATCAGAAAATATTCAAATGAGAAACCAGACTTTACATTTTAATATTGTTAGCTAAACATGTTTTTGTTCGTGAGCCCTCACATCCTAAGATCAGTTTTTTTACTCCTATACGTCATATCGACAGGCGGAGTATATTGAAAACCACTGGTGCCTCGATGGCGCTCCCATTAGAGTTGTCCTCTAAAGAGAACAGTTCTAAAATTCCAAAATCCCAGGCCAGGGTATATATCATAACAGTAAGTCATGTAATATGTCATGTCAACATGATATAAGCATATGTGTGATTACATGTCACTATGGTTTAAGTGAGGTGATGTCATTTTCAGTGCTGTTTATGGTTATAAATGACCAGAGGTATGCCAACAAAATGTAAGGTAGAATGGGGTATTTGTAGCGCCGGTTTATTTGGAGCTGAATCATTGGGATATCAATCAATATCATAGGCAGGGGCTAAAATATTCCATTCTACCCTGTATCAACTGAATTGCAATGGAAAAATGTAGTCTGCCTGCAGTTTTGCAAAATGGATATGCCAGTTCTGTTGGCCATTGGCTGTGAAGTAATTTTTCAGGAGTTATCCGACATGACAATTTTGATTGCTGCCCTTGTTAATGGGGATGAATCAGTTGCGGATATGTATAGCGAATTATTCGGATGTTTCTATACACCAAGAATTGGGAGAGATGTTGTCCAATTTCTGGTCCAGAAGCCGAGCTTTTTTACATTTTTTTACGGTCGGTACGAAAGCCCAGTAGGTTCATTCGAACTCAAAATGCAATATCCAAAACACGACGTGGCAGGTTTGATGCTTGCTTCGTGAATGCATCGACTGTATGTCCAGTTAACGTCCAAAAAAACCTCGGCTTCTGGACCAGAAATTGGACAACATCTTTCCAAATTGGACAACATCATTCTTGGTGTATAGAATCATCCAAATAATCCGCTATACATATCCGCAACTGATTCATCCCACTGACAGGGCAGCAAAGGCTGCCTCATTAGCCTGTATCTCTTCTAAGGTGATGACCTGTGAGGTCATACCTCACAGACATGGTGTTGGGTGAAGATTGGAACAGTTCCAGAATAGTTCAGACCTTTAGAATTGTTGAACAATACCGATAGATCAGGACAGTTCCAACAATACAAACGAGGGGAATGTTCTGTCACTGTTCCACAATAATACATATCATAGAGACATAATGGTTATTGAAAAAAACAACAACATCTCATTTTGACCAGCGTGGAGTTGCCTATTAACCTAAAATTACTACATGACAGAACGACCATGGTCATAGTAAATTATAAACTGACACACCTTCATCAAAGGGGGATTATTTTACCTATTACAAAATTAAATCATGCCCATTTAACTGATCACCCTGCCTGTCAAATTAAATGATGTAACCTGGCCTGGCGCTTTCGGAATTTTAGAACGGTAGTTGATAAAGCTTGGAATCGGTGAAACCTTGGAACCAGTGATAAACCTTGGAATAGTCAGTACTAAACCGTGGAATCACTGTGCAAGCACTGCGTGAAATCGGGTGCGGTCCTTCCACGATTTATACCCTTCCAACTACCAATCTCGTCACAGCTGACTTTATTGATAGCAATTTGCCAGTAGTTCCAGAAACCACCTTTTTGTGGAGGATGACGTCATCATGGAATGCATTTGAATGCATTTGAAATGCGTTGTTGTCGTTAAAATATAAACTTATATTCACGAAGGGCCGCAATTGCAAATGTCTAATGATTTCTTTTCAATGAAAGCAAAAGAAAGGTTTTGTGATTGTTTTGTTTTCCATATACTCAAATAAAACGTTTTTATTAGAAGAATCATTTTGTATATTATATAATGCTCTGATTAAGCTTGGTAGATAGGACAAACATGCACACGGGAATCACTAAAAAATGTGTCCGCTCAGAACTGGTGACATCACGAAAATATATCTACATCCCTCGATGTGTACATGAAGATGTACGAAATCGCTCACAGCGAAGGAATTTGTTCACATTTTTCATCTCCAAACCCGGTGTGACGGGGATAGTAGTCCTAGGGCTGATAGTCCGTGTAACAAGAGTCCGCATTGCTAAATGTTTTGGTTAGGGTTTATAGCGGTACAATAGTTCATGCTGCTTAATTGGTCAAATACAATGCTACCGGACTATGACTCCAGGGGGACTATATCCGCTGTCACACCGGCTAAAACCTTCGGTAATATGTAAAGAGCAAGCTCTAGTGAACTCACACAACTGTTTGACATGGGGGAGCCCCCCAAACCCACGTCCTTCTGACATATTTAGCCAGAACATTGGGGGATGAGTCCCTAAGCCCCCTCCCCCGTTCTCTGAAAGTGACAGGTTTTAGTCAGTATATTGGGGGGAAGGCCCCCCAACCCCCCCCCCCCATTGGACTCTAAAAATAGAATTCCTTGGAGACGCTGAACAATAAGGCCCCATAAAGAAATAGTTCCCGCCCCGGTAGCTGTCTCATAATTGCTGACAGAAGCAGCTCTTTGTGGTGAAATAATAATTGAATGCATGTCATGACATCCAGGAGCTTTTTCTCATTTCTAAAACAGTTGCATGGTTGGAATGAATTTCCAAATCAGTCCGTCAAATCTCTATGCAATGAAAATTGAAATGTCACAACATACTGTCTCCACCGACGTTGTCCTGTATGTCTTAGCAGACGATTTTTAAATAAATGATGTGATTGATATACTTGTAGATTGGAATGAATTATTTCTTCAATGATATGAAAGCTGAAAACCCTCTGACATGTCTGAGTACAAAAATGCAGAGCAAGACACATTATGCATGTCATGACACCCAGGAGCTTTTTCTCATTTCTGAAACAGTTGCATGGTTGGAATGAATTTCCAAATCAGTCCGTCAAATCTCTATCCAAATGGAACTTTAAGACCACTCTATATTTGTGCAGTAGTGTTAAAACTGACTTCTTTGAAGCAAAGTACGTAAATCGAGAAGAAGAGGACGTTTTCTTTGTCTGCAATGAAATGTCACAACTGTCTCGGCCGACGTTGTCCTGTGTGTCCTAGCAGACGATTTTTAAATACATGATGTCCCACACCCGAACTTCAGTGGCGCCGGTGTAAATAAATCTACTTGTGTGAATGGTCAATGGCTCATGACGTCATGAAATAATTGCGTCACGAGGAAGGAAACAATGGGAATCACGTCCGACGTGGTAACTGTTGGTGCGTTGCTTCGTGAATGCAGGATCGGCCAACGCGCGGCCCGTATGGAATGCGACAAACTGTACCGGAACCAGAATTGTCATGGGTCTGCACAAATGTTTTCAGATTCGATGGACATGATGGATATATGAATTTTGTTTACACTTTATACATACGTAACCATTACACTCACTACGTTGTGTGAGTTAATATGTAAAGAGCAAGCTCTAGTGAACTCACACAACTGTTTGACATGGGGAGCCCCCAAACCCCCGTCCTTCTGACATATATAGCCAGTACATTGGGGGATGAGTCCCCCAAACCCCCTCCCCCGTTCTCTGAAAGTGACAGGTTTTAGTCAGTACATTGGGGGGAAGCCCCCCCCCCCCCATTGGACTCTAAAAATAGAATTCCTTGGAGACGCTGAACAATAAGGCCCCATATAGAAATAGTCCCCGCCCCGGTAGCTGTCTCATATCTGCTGAAAGAAGCAGCTCTTTGTGGTGAAATAATAATTGAATGCATGTCATGACACCCAGGAGCTTTTTCTCATTTCTGAAACAGTTGCATGGTTGGAATGAATTTCCAAATCAGTCCGTCAAATCTCTATGCAATGAAAATTGAAATGTCACAACTGTCTCCACCGACGTTGTCCTGTATGTCCTAGCAGACGATTTTTAAATAAATGATGTGATTGATATACTTGTAGATTGGAATGAATTATTTCTTCAATGATATGAAAGTTGAAAACCCTCTGATATGTCTGAGTACAAAAATGCAGAGGCAAGACACATCATGCATGTCATGACACCCAGGAGCTTTTTCTCATTTCTGAAACAATTGCATGGTTGGAATGAATTTCCAAATCAGTCCGTCAAATCTCTATCCAAATGGAACTTTAAGACCACTCTATATTTGTGCAGTAGTGTTAAAACTGACTTTTTGAAGTAAAGTACGTAAATCGAGAAGAAGAGGACGTTTACTTCGTCTGCAATGAAATGTCACAACTGTCTCCGCCGACGTTGTTGTCCTGTATGTTCTAGCAGACGATTTTTAGATACACTTCAAGACAGTGGCGCCGGTGTGAATAAATCTACTTGCGTGATTGGTCAATGGCTCATGACGTCATGAAATAATTGCGTCAACAACGGGAATCATGGTAACTGTGGTTGCGGTGCGTCGTGAAAGCAGGATCGGCAAGCGCGGCCCGTATGGAATGCAACAAACTGTACCGGAACCGGAACTGTCATGGGTCTGCACAAATTTTTTCAGATTCGATGGACATGATGTATATATGAAATTTGTTTACACTTTATATACATACGTAACCATTACACTCACTACGTTGTGTGAGTTAATATGTAAACAGCAATCTCTAGTGAACTCACACTTGTAACTGTTTGACATGGGGGAGCCCCCCAACCACCGTCCTTCTGACATATTTAGCCAGTACATTGGGGGATGAGTCCCCCAAACCCCCTCCCCAGTTCTCTGAAAGTGACAGGTTTTAGTCAGTACATTGGGGGAAGGCCCCCCCCCCATGGCATTGGACTCTATAAATAGAATTCCTTGGAGACGCTGAACAATAAGGCCCCATAAAGAAATAGTCCCCGCCCCGGTAGCTCTCTCATATCTGCTGACAGAAGCAGCTCTTTGTGGTGGTGAAATAATAATTGAATGCATGTCATGACACCCAGGAACTTTTTCTCATTTCTGAAACAGTTGCATGGTTGGAATGAATTTCCAAATCAGTCCGTCAAATCTCTATCCAAATGGAACTTTAAGACCACTCTATATTTGTGCAGTAGTGTTAAAACTGTCTTTTTTGAAGTAAAGTACGTAAATCGAGAAGAAGGGGACGTTTTCTTTGTCTGCAATGAAATGTCACAACTGTCTCCGCCTACGTTGTTGTCCTGTATGTTCTAGAAGACGATTTTTAGATACAAATTCAAATTCAAATTCAAATTCTTTTATTACACTAAAAACGCCCACTAGGGGCAAACGGTAACATACAATAATTATTACAAAATATATCATAAGAAATTACAGGTTATACAGAATAAGCTCACAACTATTTAAAGATAAAATCATAATAATGCCAATGGAATCAGGGCAATACAGAGTTACGCTCAGCAGAGGGAGGTGAAGGATTTTCTAGATATATTTTAGTCAGATCCGACACAGACAGAAAATGGAGATTACTCGTATCATAACTGGCATTGAGCTTTGCCCTTAAAGAGGTATATATCGGGCATGTCGCAAGGAAGTGAGAAACATCCTCAAATGATGTCCAGGACAGTGGCGCCGGTGTGAATAAATCTACTTGCGTGAATGGTCAATGGCTCATGACGTCATGAAATAATTGCGTCACGAGGAAGGAAACAATGGGAATCATGGTAACTGTGGTTGCGGTGCGTCGTGAAAGCAGGATCGGCAAGCGCGGCCCGTATGGAATGCAACAAACTGTACCGGAACCGGAACTGTCATGGGTCTGCACAAATTTTTTCAGATTCGATGGACATGATGGATATATGAATTTTGTTTACACTTTATACATACACGTAACCATTACACTCACTACGTTGTGTGAGTTAATAAACCTTCATCTACGTTTCTTGTCATGTTTAAGACGATGTACGGATAAGTGCCAGCCGGTACTGCATGATGTAGTCAATCTTCTCTGTATCACCCTGTATGATCACACCGCTCCGTAGTTCAAATAGGCCCCGTGTGGTGGCGTAGTAAGCGGAGCGCTGATTGGTCCATATTATGGGTGTTTGGTGGGCGTGTCGTGACGTGCATGCCCATATTTGGGAGATCAGTAATGTACACTGGAGGCGAGGTCTGACTGGGTTGTTCTGAAATATATATTGTTGAATCGGATATGCGACTGATTTCTAAACTACCGTCAAATTCCGATCTGATCATGTAAAAATAATCTCCAAATATCAATTCATAACCACCTTAGGTTCCAATCGCATTGTTTCATGTTTTTATGCATTTTTAGGACTGATTCCAAGGTTTATCACTGGTTCCAAGGTTTCACTGATTCCAAGCTTTATCAATTACTTTTTTAGGACTGTTCTCATCAGAGGACAACTCTAATAAGGCTTTGGCACAGATTTTGTTGGAGTTGATGAGTTTGACATGAGCTAAATGGTCTGAACTTTGCGATTAGAGATAGGCGTTCGCGTTGGCGTATCGGGGATTTGCGAAAACTCCCTATTGTCGATATGAGGTACAAATAGACCATTTTGTGCACATGGTATAGGGCCCCATCTCTACGGCCGAGTTCGGGCGCGCAGAGTCGGACCGGACCCGCGGATCGGTACGAAAGCCCAGTAGGTTCATTCAAACTCGACGTGGCACGTTGGATGCTTTCTAATTTGAAAATACTTATTTTACTATTTAGGTTAAACGATGAGGTTTGAATAATGAATGTTTCTTTTTCAGTTAGCCTTCTTGGCTATTGTATCCCCGATTTACCTCTCATGACGTCATTTTTAACCTAATTTACCATGCGGATTCGCCCCTCAAAAACTAACTTGATCAGTGCTTATCAGTGCCTTGGCGTATATCCAAGTAAATACCACACCACAAATACTGATGGCTTATATCGATCACGGACATACACAGCAGCACTATTCGTAGCGGAATAAAATAACGGTTTTATGTTTTTCAAATCGCTTTTGATAAAAATCATTAGGTAATCATTGTGTCCTACTTTCAGGCTTCATACATTTTTGAGTTACCCAAACCAAAGGACCTAAGTCATGCCTATCACCGTATGTTATCAAGCTCTTGCACCAGCTCGTATACTGCATGCCGTGCCCCCTCGCGGTGGACGGGGAAAGGAAAGAAATTAATTAATCCACAATTTTGACCTTTTCAAAAAAGTTCTTCAAAGTAAAAACGTCTCAGGGCAGAAGAGCCGGGGCGCCCCCTCATCAGATTCAGGAGGATGAATTGGTACAACTGCTACGAGCTGAGATTATCGCTAAATTCCCTGAAAGTCAGTCGTGTGTTTGGACATAGTTGCATGTAGCCTTTGTATTGTCTTCGGCCCCACTTCCATTGAATAGTGAAGTTCACGGCAGTATCGGAAGTGGGGATTGTCACGGTCCAGTGAAGTAGAAACAGTTGGGGCAGAAAATAATGATTACTCATTTCGCGATTTCTTATCTCGCGGTATATAAAAAGCCGCCGTAAAGTGTTTATTTTCGGTAATGTAAGACAAAAAAGATTTTTGGAGGATCTGACAAGAACTTGTTATTAATTGAAGTAGCTGTATGGGAATAAAAGGAAATCATCGAATTTTGGTCAATTCATGAATCCGGATAGTAATCGTAATTTATATATATATGTTTATTTCGTACTGTAGTACAGAGAATTACAAAGATAGTGCAGATAACAATCACGTGCAAGGTGCGAGTGCAAGATACAAAATCATAATACACACCCGAGACATAAGTACATAGAGATTTCTTAACCGGCGGAACACAAGTTCCACATCAGAGGACAATTAACCCGTACATGAAAATACTAACAGTTCCTTAATTTCTTCTGTATTCAGAAAGTTCCAGCCTTCTTCACGCATAACCATTAATTCCCTAATCTGAGAAGCCACCATGTTTTGCCCGTTTCTATTATTTTCCCTGTTTAAATCCCTCAACATTGTCCTCAGATCTGGAACCTGATATCTACTCCAATTATGATTGTTAGAAATAGAGGTAAAACTTTTCCCTATTGGCGACTTTAACCCCGAGGTGATTAACTGAACACTGACCCTAACGAACTTATTCTCTGAAACCCTGAACCCATGTATAAACGTGACAAACCTTTTCTCGAGTCGTGACTTTATACAACAATCCTGCGCAATATCTGGCAAGAGTACATTATGAGTACGGTATGGTAAAAATAATAATTGTCGGATACATTTCCGCCATGCAATATACAGTTCTTCCATACACACCTGAGACAATTCCAATAATTGGTACCCATACAATGGCATACAATAACATTTAAATAAACTGTAGCGTGTCTGAAAATTTGCAAATCTAAATTGAGCTAGAAGTAGGTTAGTCCGCCTATACAAATCGTTTACCATACACTGTACCCGTCTCATTCCTACATCACCCCCCAACAAAATGCCCAAATTAATTTCCTCCCTCGACAGGCGTACCATATTCCCTTGAAAAATTACCCCATCAGGTGGATCGTCACAACCAAATACTAAAAACCGGCTTTTTGTAGCATTAAAAACAATTTTGTACTGAAGAGAAAACTCGCTTGCAAAACCCAGCATCTTTCTCAATCCAAAGAATGACGGAGCTAACAGGATTAAGTCATCGGCATACGCAAATACACCACAAAATATGCTACCTACATAACAACCCACACCCGACCGAGACAATTTTTCCACAAGTTCATCAATGTAGATGCCAAACAGGAGATAGCACCCCACCCTATTTCACATCGTTACTAACACTAAAATCAGATGAAATACTATCGCCCTATTGGACCTGCATACATTGACCAGTATATAGGATTGCCAAGAAACGTGGGACACAAACCTTTATTTACAAGAAGCCTGAATAATTTCACGAAATGGCGGACACTATCAAACGCACGACTAGCATCAAGCATCATACAATATACAGGAGTTTTACTACTGTTGTAGTATTCTATTACTTCGTTTACAGCAGTGCTACCTGGTAGCAGTGGAAAGTCCAGCTTTGAAACCGAATTGAGCATCAGCTGTATTTAACACAGCATCATATTTCTTCAAAAAAACGTTGTCTAAATTTTTACCAATGATAATGCTAAGTGATATTCCTCTATAATTGTCAGATGAACTCAAGGATTTACGATTATTCTTCGGAATAGGTATCATCCTCGTCTTCGAAAAACTAATAGGACAATATCCATGTGAGATCACAGAATAAAATGATCTGACTGAATGTTAGGGTAACTATCCTTCTTCCCCCTCTTAAGTTTCCTAATACCCAGGCTAACATCTTCTGCGCTAACCCGATGATTTTTATTACATCGTCCCTCACAGCACTTTAACATGATGTTTTCACTCATCGGCTCCTTTAAATTGTTCATATCAACATTATCATAAGGCACGGAATTATACAACCTTTTGAATTTATCAGCAAACACTTCACAAATAGCCTCCTTACCCTCGACACCATCCATTAAACTCGGCATTACACCACCCGAACCTTTGATCTTTTTGACATGTTTCCAAAACTCTTTATTGTTTTTACGCCTAGCAAATTTTTCAGCAGCAACTCTTATCTTTTGACCCGTCTCACGGCCAAGTGATACACAGATCTGGAGTGCCGGCGAATATTCGCAACAACACCATTTCTAGGCCTACCATGACCATCCCTGGAACAACCCAATAGCAAGCCAAAAGTTGAAAGAAGGTTTAACCGGAATGCCCACCGAATACATTAACCGTGAAAATATCATTCGCTACCGCTGCAATTAACGTTATGTACACGTGTGGTACACGTACCTTTAAATTGGGATCTGAAACTTCGTCATGGCATAACCGCGGCTCCGCCTGTACCATTGAAAAAACAACGCACCACCTTTTATCAGAACTGATACCAGGTCACCTCCCGGTGAAAAAAATAGATCGAACGTTTTACTAAATTGGAGTCGTATACCATGTGTAAAACCGATAGTTATCCAACGACCAGTTATATTATATACAGTGGTGTACACCGTGGTTATCAGCAGTTTATCGAATTTCGAACAGCCAATGACAGCTTTTTCATTGGTGCCAAATTGCCCGTAAAGTGCAAACAAACGACGTTGGACTTGCACTCGAAGACATGTTTCAGAGATCGGTATGATACAATGACCTTTGATTTCACCCGTGACGTAGTTATACAGATAAAAGCTAAAAACACTCCCTTCCTCTTTTAAAAGGATCAGATACTTTCTAGTTTTCGTAAACGATATTTCATAATACACAGTAAGGAATGCCGTTTTGTATAATAGTACGTAATTTACACCTACCGATCGATAAACTTGAAGCTTATTGGTTTGAGACTCATCGTTTTGTTTAAGAGACACCAACTCACCAGATAATAGCATAAAAAAACAGTCGTATTTACCTATGGTGAACGGAGGCAGAATGGATCCTCTGCTGTGAAGATTATAACGTAGGGACGGGAAGTTCTTTGGAGAGAATGCATGCAGTTGTAATAACTGTTAAACGTCACCGATAGCTTTGACATTGAATGCGATGGAAAGTTTCCCTTAGGGTACATGTAACTTGCCATGTGTGACAGTACATTTTAGCCCCGCAAATTAGGAATAGTCTGGCTTGATTGAAGAATCCCTTGTCGGCAACCGTCGTACTGCCGACCAGTTACCCCGAACATTGTCGAGCATAAATTATGACACGCGAAGTTTGCCGATTGCATCATGACTAACTGACTAGAGAGAAGCATCGCCGCACTAAATATTTAGAGTCTAGACGTTAACTTCATATAAATGAACTGATTCCAAGAGAACCTGGCGATTCTTTGAGCCGGAAACTTGAACATGGAAAATGTTGCCAAATTTGTTCAACAGAATTTGTGTCCATTTTGGTCGCTTTTTAAACTTAATATCAACAGTTAACTGTTGAAGTTTCATTTCTAAATTTGGGATAATGTTTTTTGTTTGTGCGCACACAACTTGGACTGCATGCTTGATATGTATATTCAATGCAAATTTAGAAATAGGCAGTGCAAATGCAATTTGAGGATTGCCCAATACATAAATAAAGTTCTCATTGGGTTGCTTCAAGGTCATAATCTGATTTTGAACTTCATGCATCGGATTCAGAGAATAAAGCTTCGAAATCATGTTGCCTGTCCTCATTTGCTTTGAAATGAAAAGGTTTTTCCAGAAGGATTGTGGAACAGTACTAGCTGAGTGAACTCCTCGCAGGTAAAACGAGTAGAACGTAGTGAGTCTAAGGACTGTTTCAGGGCTGTGTATGACTGAAATATTGAAGAGTGTCACCTCCTGGTCGCCGGCCACTGGGGAAAGCAAAGCAAAGTGTGTGTGTAGGTTGGACAATGTCGCTTTCATATTATTAAAAATTGTAAGCTGGCTCTTCTTTGGGAGGGTTACTTTTCCGGTAAAACGCCCCACTCTAAAGTCAAAAAGTACCAGTTTTCTTCCAATTCCCGTTATTTCGAAATGGTTATAAAAAACGAGGCAAAATCTGGCTTTTCTCAGATAATAAGTCGAGTTGTAGAGAACCATGAAGGCCGTTTTGTTACGATTATGCGCATAAACGAGAGTTCTGGTGTACGGTATAGGTCGTTCAGTAAAGTGAACCAATATGTAATCTAAATCCGGATTATAATCAAATATAAAGTTGTTTTTGTATGATTCGTCGTTCATATGGAGGCGCACATTGGGTATAAGTTGCGCAGCATATTTGAATCTGTATTTCAAGAACCTTGTACCCTGTGTGTCAGTTAATAATGCATTGTATTGAACAGTACAATATCGATTCACTTTTTGAATGACTTATTTTTCGTTTTTTTTATATATTTCAACCAGACAATACAATTTACCCCCTACAGTACATCGTGTCCTTTCCCAGCCACGGTACGTGTGACATTCCACGTACAACGAATGCCAAACGTTGAACCGACGCATTGAGTGGAGGTGCCCGCGTCCCCAGCAAATGTCCGGCCAGAAAGGCACCCGATCAATACTGAGAGACGGGGACAGATTGTTGTAGCAACATCATATCGAGTACCTAGCCCAAAATAGAGTGAGCTTGAGGAAGAATGTGGCCGACACCTGTGCAGTACACAGATGGTACTGACCCTTGTTAAAATCATCACCAATAAAGTAGAACGTAATTGTACGGATTGGCCTGCATCTGCCCACAATAAACATGCGTATTATTGAAGTTGGGTCTCCAATAAAAAACACACACCAATATGCGCATATATAGCATGGCATTGCCACACTGGTCTCTCGTGCACTTTTCGACGGAACCCCAAACCCCTTGGTATAGGGGTCTGAAGCCCTCCGGTGTAGCGTGCCATTGTTCGTGTAACTCATATACCTAACCAAAATGCCTGGACCAAATACATTCATATTTGTATTGTAACTTGTGTACATTTTACATTGTTGGAACTCAATAAAGACTGAAGTTTAAATTTTGATCGAAGATTTGAGGGGGTATTTTTGCTTCATGATTCTTGAACTTTACCTTCTTTTGGTAACCGTGACTCCCTTCAAACGCCAATGCCTCCTCCTCCTGCATACACGTCCCCTTCTTCTTGCTCAACTGACAACATAACTCGCCGTCATTCCGGTAAGCGATGAAGGTTGAACAGGCCGGTTTTCTCCCACAGTGTATCGTACATTTTATGAGGGAAATAACGAACTGTCTCCCTAGATCGGGCTCCAGTAAAATCATGTATGAGACGAGTCTGCTGAATATTCCCTGCATCATTTGGCATCGTGTTCAGATGATCGGTCAGAACTAATCGTCATATTCGACTAAAAGTAAAATCATTGTCATTTCCATTCAATTCCAAGTGATAACCACCCTAGAGAATCAATTCCCCAGATTGCTGAGAATCAGGCAGGCCTTCCAGTTTGCCGAGCTCGCCTGTCCTGGGAAAGTAAGAATTTATTCAAAAAGTGTGAAAACTGTGCTGTTGGAGTCTTTCAACGAAATATCATTGTGCTCATCTGGTAATAACGTTCTTCAAGTATGATTTGTATCGAATATAAAGAAAAACGTACTTCCGCTTTGTCATGTGGATAGCAAACAAATTTGAAAATATGCATGGACTGATTTTGTGTGTACACCACAGAATAGTCCGCTGGTTGATTTACCTCGAAATAAAGTGCATACGATGTGATAATGTTCATGTTACTTGATGGACACAGTTTATTTTGGAAGATTTACTAATGAGCGCACATTTTGGCTGTTTTTTCTTGTGATGACACTAACCGTGTCATATCAAGTCTGCGGATATAAGCACGAATTTGGCAATACATCAAAGTCGTTTCGTCCAGCTTCAAGTAATGTCCTCCTTAAGGCCCTGCTGCTTTCGGTACAGAAAGCGCTCTAGAATACCCACCTGCTGAGTAATTGCTTTGTAAATACCAATATTGATTGATTAATTGATAATACGTAGATCTGTACAATTTCTGCAATGGTGTACTAGATACTAATGCACGTGATACCTGAGAACATCGTCCAATAATCGGGATTATTTGATCACCTTGTCGGGCAATAAGGTCCTCTTAGTAACCTTCAATCTGCCTGGAGACTGAATATTTCCATCAGCGACCAGTGGTTCAGAGAGAGTATCCTTTGATCTGCTTGGAGAGTGAATATTTCTATCAGCGACAACTAATTACAACAAATAAGGGACGTCTATTGCGACCAAATCCCTAGCGTCGGTCAAATGGAAAAGGTAGCAAGTCGCACCATTTATGACAAAATTAAGTTTGTTAAACTTACTAGCTATCGTTCAGCGACAACTTATTTCAAGTAAGGGACGTTTATGAAAGAACTATCTGACATGATAGCAGCCCGAGTTTAAGCATCAGACGTCGATAGCACTTCCATTCAAAGTCTAACAATACAACTGGCTCGACGACCGATTTTAGTCGCCGGAAACTATTATCGGTAAAACGTGAAATCATGATTCAATCGATAACATCGACAATGCTAAGTAGCAATAGTACTGTGATGAATAATCAGATAAAATGGGTTTTACTCGAACATACCAAATATTTCTAAAATCTCAGTTTTTGTGGGCTGAACTTCAACCCCCTAGAAGAAAACGGGGAAGAAAAAGGACAGGAGGGCAGTGGTGGTTCCTCCAACCAGACTCAACAGGTTACCAAACTTTGGGATGGTCTCGGCCACGAACAAGATCGCACACGTAAAGAGTGTTCGTATTACGATTCTCTTGATGCCAATTTTTGAAAGAAATGAGGACCTACCATCTTGAATTGTCCAATGCTTTCGGAAAGGTAATTTTTATGTGCTCACATGAGAAAGAGAGATCCTGAAGAACAACCCTGAGTTTGAACTTGAGAATGAATGTTCAGGCAGTGTTGAAAGTACCAGTAATCACCTGTACACTATAATACATTAGGTACTTAGGTACTTACTTTGTGGTACTTTCAGTGCTCCTTCAATTTCCTGTAGCACTGGGTTGATGACGATAACGAACTCAAAGAGTAGGTGTAAAGTAAGAAGAATCTGTGCGACGTAGAGAAGTGGTCCATTGGCAACCTCGTACAGGGAGGCTATAACGTTGTCGTCTACCCCGATGCCCAAGACAAATTACCCCGCCATGGCGACTGGTAAATACATACAAAGAACCACTGAAAAAAGAGAGCAACATATCGGCATTGCAAAATAAAGTTAAATTAATTTATCATCCCTGAAACAACAGGAAACTGACCAATTTGGATATTAGGTCAGGGCTTGGTTTTGTAGTGGACAGCGCAGCGCTCCTGGGACAGGTTCAACGTAAGACTATTTCATTGAAGGGAGTCTGATAGATAAAAGGTCACTTTGGCGACTCTACTCTTGGTCTCTATGCTGTTATGAGAACGACTCCTTTCGGTAAGCACTACCAATGTGGCGTTGATTTAACCCACATGTGTAAGCGATGTATACGGATTTGGAGAACTTGTCCTGTTCCTTCATGTCGTGTTGTATGGACAACAGGACAGGGTGGTTTCCGTAGGCGAAGAATATGGTCCCCAGTGACATCAGGGCAGGCTTAATATCGACAGGGTTGTGGTACGCCTCGATCAAGTCCCTCGCCATAATGATTTTGGCGACTATGCAGACGCAGGCGATTGCGGTAGATGCCAAGGCTGCGATTGCGATGTGCCTGCGGAAGGTGGATGAAAGCATGGTCAGGGATCTGAAGTTGATAAATCGACTAACACGGTGCCTAGTTGAATGAATATACCGCCTACAGGCCACAATCGACTCGCCCAAATCTTTACTCTAACGAATTTTAGAGGGGTGAAATGCACTCCTTACACCCCTTAATTTCACCAGCCACAAAATATCGGGCTGGTCTGGTCTGTTTCCAGAAATCTATTCCCGACGCAACAGGGTAGTATCGGTTAGACATCGTGACTGAATTCCCCCAAGAATATGACCATTTGCTGGAAAGCTGTCTTCTGCTTTTCCTTCTGCAAAATTCCGAGTCAGCACGGGGGTCAGTACTAAAGTACATTTGGTTTCAACATTGTCTGTATCTTTGCCTCTTTCAATAATTTTGACTCTGGTTAGATCTTCATTTTATGAAATATCTGCAAAATATAGCTAGAGCCATTGGACAATATGGGAAGAGCAAAATCACAAGGAAATCATGTAATTTCCTCACCACATGTCCTTTGGACTCTCAAGCCAAGTGGGAGGCGTGAGAACAGCCACGATGATGATTATCCAATAGCAGAACGACACGTGTACACCGACGTCAGCGAGCAGTTCCTGAATGATTTCCGCCGCTAAAAGAACGACATGCCACTGCCGGCCATGCCCCCAATGATGAACACGACGGCACCGGGAACGGTCAGGCTCTTGTGGCTGACGATATCAACCGAGTCCAGAGGGTTCCCTTCATCGCGAGACCGGTTATCACTCTGTATGCTTGGCGCAAGATAGTCCGTCGAACCAGCCATTTCCGTGTCTTTAGAATTGTCCTCGGCCCCCATTGTGTAATTGAAATATTTTTTCAAAGAAAAAAGATGTTTCTCACGAAAAACCTTTAAATCTGGACACAGTTAGCTCAATAATTGGATGCCCACTAGAATATGAAAGAAGCGAAGTTGAAGTCTTGATCTCAAGATGAGAACCGTACTGCTTCCAATGCGATGTTTACTGCCGAAAATATTTGGTTGCAGTTCTTTCTAAAGGGCTCATGGCAGCTCTTCCTGATTACCATTCAGGCCCTTAAACAAACATAAAAATGAAAAAAAATCGATATCCACGTATGCACAATCGACCGGAAGGAAGTCTCACGTAAATTCACTTATCCCTTGTGATTGGCTCGATCAACACCGCTGAAACAAAATTCAGAGGCTGCGATTGGCCACACGAAGGGAGCGGCTTCAGTTAAACTGCTGTTGGAAGTGTCAAATGGATATCCACGACTATCAAACAATATGGAAATCTATATGTCAAACGTAATACAACGCAAATCATACTGTCTTGAGTTTTGGCCTTAATTATCCAGCAGTGACACTGTCATGACAGTTCGTTCCATTTTATGTTTAATTTGATACGGTAAGGCCGATCTTTCGTGAGAGAACAAGATAAGGCGAAGGTCAACTGATAAGCAGGTCACATCTGATTCGAGCGTCGTAAGAAAAACAGCTATTCTTACACTTTACCAGGGAGCTTTTGGCTGATAACCAAAGGTCAGACATATACGACGTACATTGTCTAAATGGATCATTGATTAAAAGTGAATGACCAGTCTACATGTATTTTGGGGCGGTCTACACTCTCTGTCACGCTTCGAGTTCTGTTTTGTGAAATCATGTCAAATGTTTCTGGTTCAATGACCTAGACTACCACACATTCGTTCAAACATGGCTGACGGTTGTTCAAAACATGGCGGACGGGCGTCTGTGTTTTCTAACTTGGCCGCTAGGGTTTTTAGGAGTGCATGTCAGCTTTGATCAACGCCATGTTTTTCTAATCTGAGAGAGTAGTAACGGGAGATTATGCAGGACAGCCACTAATGATAATATATGTATATTTATCATGTGATTGAGAAGTGAAAATACCACCACTTTGTCCCAACTTACGGATGTATATATCTCTGGCGACCATTCCACAGAAACCATGTCATTGGCTCCCGCTCGTCCTTCCTTGGACTGGAGAATATCTTCACGACTGTTTTAGGCATGAATTTATCATGTTCCAGCAAATTCCGTTCATTCGGTTCTGTTCCGTTAGTTCGGTGAGGCCTCCAGGCGGTATATTCCAACTCGTTCGAAGTGAATTTTGGAATCCTTCTTCGTGGTTTCAAGAAACGCAATGTGACCGTTTTTTAATTTTTGGAAATCTTTCTGCTATTTACCTGTTATATTGAAATTGCATGCAATACTTATCAATCCTAATAATGGTTTTTTTCGTTCGTTGTCATGACCATCCCGGGAACAACCCAATAGCAAGCCAAAAATTGAAAGAAGGTTACCGGAATGCCGACCGAATGCATTAACCGTGAAAATATCATTCGCTACCGCTACCGCAGTTAACGTTATGTACGCGTGAGGTACACGTACCTTTGAAATTGGGATATGATGCTTCGTCATGGCATAACCGCGGCTCCGCCTGTACCATTGAAAAAACAACGCACCACCTTTTATCAGAACTGATACCAGGTCACCTCCCGGTGAAAAAAATAGGTCGAACGTTTTACTAAATTGGAGTCGTATACCATGTGTAAAACCGATAGTTATCCAACGACCAGTTATATTATATACAGTGGTGTACACCGTGGTTATCAGCAGTTTATCGAATTTCGAACAGCCAATGACAGCTTTTCCATTGGTGCCAAATTGCCCGTAAAGTGCAAACAAACGACGTTGGACATGCACTTGAAGACATGTTTCAGAGATCGGTGAGATACAGTGACCTTTGATTTCACCCGTGACGTAGTTATACAGATAAAAGCTAAAAACACTCCCTTCCTCTTTTAAAAGGTTCAGATTCTTTCCAGTGTTCGTGAACGACATTTCATAATTCACAGCAAGGAATGCCGTTTTGTATAATAGTACGTAATTTACACCTACCGATCGATAAACTTGAAGCTTACTGGTTGGAGACTCATCGTTTTGTTTAAGAGACACCAACTCACCAGATAATAGCATAAATACCTATGGTGAACGGAGGCAGAATGGATCCTCTGCTGTGAAGATTATAACGAAGGGACGGGAAGTTCTTTGGAGAGAATGCATGCAGTTGTAAGAACTGTTAAACGTCACCGATAGCTTTGACTTTGAATGCCATGGAAAGATTCCCTTAGGGTACATGTAACTTGCCATGTGTGACAGTTCATTTTAGCCCCGCAAATTAGGAATAGTCTGGCTTGATTGAAGAATCCCTTGTCGGCAGCCATCGTACTGCCGAGCAGTTACCCCGAACATTCCCGAGCATAAATTATGACACGCGAAGTTTTCCGATTGCATCATGACTAACTGACTAGAGAGAAGCATCGCCGCACTAAATATTTAGAGTCTAGACGTTAACTTCATATAAATGAACTGATTCCAAGAGAACCTGGCGATTCTTTGAGCCGGAAACTTGAACATGGAAAATGTTGCCAAATTTGTTCAACAGAATTTGTATCCATTTTAGTCGCCGTTTAAACTTAATATCAACAGTTAACTGTTTAAGTTTCATTTCTAAATTTGGGGTGATGTTTTTTGTTTGTGCGCACACAACTTGAACTGCATGCTTGATATGTACATTCAATGCGAATTTAGAAATAGGCAGTGCAAATGCAATTTGAGGATTGCCAAATACATAAATAAAGTTCTCATTGGGTTGCTTCAAGGTCATAATCTGATTTTGAACTTCATGTATCGGATTCAGAGAATAAAGCTTCGAAATCATGTTGCCTGTTCTCATTTGCTTTGAAAAAATGACAAGGTATTTCAAGAAGGATTGTGGAACAGTAATAGCTGAGTGAACTCCTCGCAGGTAAAACGAGTAGAACGTAGTGAGTCTAAGGACTGTTTCAGGGCTGTGTATGACTGAAATATTGAAGAGTGTCACCTCCTGGTCGCCGGCCACTGGGGAAAGCAAAGCGAAGTGTGTCTGTAGGTGGCAGTACAATTACCTGGCCTTTTTCAGATATAATAAAACAATTGCTCTGGTGGAAATGTTTGATAAAACAAAGCTACGAGTATTTGCCGTCGGATATGTGAAGACTGAGCCTGATTGGTCCCGCTATGTTGTTAAGCACCTATTTTCTCGGTAAAACAAAAACGACGTAATGTCTTCGTGGAAAACTTATCACTGGTTTAGACATGGACACGAAGGAATGGTTGGTCTTTAGAAATAATGGAAACTTGTACGCGAAAGTTCCTAAAATTTGCTCACTTGCCCCTTGTAAGAAGAATGAGCAGGAGAGTTTCATATTGACCGTGTTTGAATATATCGAAGTCAAAGATCAGGGACAGGTGGTACTTCATTTCAAACGGCCTAATAGGAAGAGCTGGCGTTTTTCATTCTTTCATTATCCGTACAGTGGCGTCGGCAATAATGGTAACCTAAACCTTAAAACGAGGCGCTGGGTCGTCGGCCAGTGGCACCCTCGTTACAACTTGAAATTCAACACGTGTGATGATCCGTCTACTGGCGAAATCTATATGATGATCTACTCATCCTATCTAGAAGTTTACCAGATCAGACGAGCAGATGGCTACAGAAAGGTGACATCGAGAGCGATATCGAAGTGGGTTATGTTTGGCGCAATGGTCTTCGACAATATAGGACACCGCATTATATTAATGGCAAATGACAAGGCGAACTTGTGGTACTTAGTTGGGATCCCATTGACATGTGACGGCAACTTTCTTCCAGTAATATCTGGGCTGAAACTCTCCGAGTATAAGACTCCCTATGCGCGAAGTGAGATCATTATATCTGTGAATATCTGGGCAGATTTAGCCTTCGACCCGAGCGGATTTTTGCTTGCTACAAGTTTCGAGAGACGAAAACCGATTGATATTTATCGTATTACGCCTGATATCTACTGATCGAGAAAAAGGACCGAAACTGTTTTTCCACTTAGCAGTAATACGTGTACTAAAAGTACATAATACTGTTAATTCCCAGTCGTATTGCTGTCCACAACAAAATAAGACCGTGTAAAACAGCGCTTGTTGCTGCAGTAGGCCTACCCATGGAGGCATGTCCGATCAGCTAGATAACACCTTATTTTGAACCAAATGCGAGATACCTGTATTTTCGGTGTATTCCTGTTTCGCCTATTCCTGTTTCGCCTATTCCTGTTTCGCCTATTCCTGTTTCGCCTATTCGCCTATTCCTGTTCCGCCTAATTCCTGTTTCGCCTATTCTTGATTCGTCTACTTCCTGTTTCGCCTAATTCCTGTTTCGCCTATTCCTGTTTCTCCTATTTCCTGTTTCGCCTATTCCTGTTTCGCCTATTCAAATGTATTGCTAGCCTCCCCACATACGCAGCTCAGGCCAAATGCGTTTTCCAACACAGAGGTCTCTCACCTGTTGGAATGGCCTGAGGATCATCCCCGCTTCCATGACTGCAGATTGTGCCCCGGGTCCTCTTTGTCCGTTCCTTCCTTTGATTACTCTGTTTCAACGTGTGGCAAGATATTAGGTAGGCCCTGCTGGCGGCATCCTCCCACCTGTTTCATGTCTCTCACATGTCTCCACCGACCTGTACCACCACAATCAATATTTCTGTTATGAAAAACCAAGTGACAATTCTACATTGAGAAGTACCAGTACAATAATGGTGTATTTGCTGCAATCAATACCAAACATGTAATCGTGTCCTACAAGCGCCAGATGGAGTTTCTACAGAGTTGTGCGCTGTATGCATTAGTCGTGATGTGAAGGGGCGGACAAGACCGTTGTGTCAATAGCTTCACTTGGTTTAACGCCAGTAGTCTCGTCAACTGACGTCGTACCACCAGGAGGCATATCTCACCAGATTATGCTGATAAAGGGAAAGCAATCTACAAAGCAATGGTCTTTTGGACTGGATATTGATATAGAACTGCCAGTCATTCATATGTGTGATGTGCAATGATCCAGAAATTACATTTTGATCGAATTTATGAAGACACCATAGGCCTATAACATGGATAACAATGTACAAAACATCAACACGGTAAGTGGCAGGGTTATCGTCTGTGTTCTTTGTTTAGACTTATCATGCTTATTGTGAATATATTATTGAAAAGTTATTTTCAAGCGCAGCTTACCTAATTTAACTTCACCCTTTATATTTTAAAATGTCTTCGACCCATTAGGCGGCCGTTTTACCTGGGTATAGCAGTCGGTAACGTCGCTTTATCCATGTTATTCCGATAGGAATTCACTACTAGCAGCTAGGTGACAGGTAGCTCTAAATCGATCACGTTCGTTCTTTCAAAAATTTATAACTCACTTTTAGAACTTCCTAATATGTAAATACATACTTGATATAAATTTCTACGAAAAAAACAATTCGAGTCCATTTTATTCGCGCTGGTGTGTCCAGTTACTGGGCGGGGCACATGTGAACTATGCAATGGTCTTCTCTCATCACATGCAGCCGATAAATCTAAATGTCGCACATATTTCGTGAATCCTCAAACAGGAATACGATATATCGGATTGATCACAAGACGTTCACCTGGCAGTTCCGATGTACAACTTGTTTCATGCTTATTGCCAATGCAGAAAGCGTGTCCTTTTCATTTCGGAAATAGGCATTGCCTCGATCAGTGAAATGCCAATTTAAATGAAACGAGGGAGACACTAAATTATTTCCTTTCGTGATTATTTGGACATGTTCGCATGCTGTTGTAATAAACGCCGTTCGTGTGCATTGTATTTTCTTGTTGCAGGTGTAATTAAATAAAAACTTCTTTAGTGTAGTCACATTATGCACACGAGAAACTTGGCTTTTATATTATTTGTATATCAGTCTACACAACGACGTTGTTTAAAGTTATATTCAATGCGTATATTTACACAATATTCATTGCATCGAAACTCAGATTATATTTTCAAATTTCTAAACGAATTTTAATAGTTGGTATTTAAAGGCAGCACATATATTTAATGTGATAACACAGGCTGCTGTTTTAGCTGAGTATAAACCAACAGGGAAAAGGCACGGAACGGTGAATCTTGTAGGCTGCATATTCTACATTGCCAATATGACCAATCCTCATAGAGGAGGCGCTTAATTGATCGACATGTCATTCCAACATCATGTGGACGTGCGTTATGTAATGTGTTCTTAGTGCTAACCCCGCTAACCCTTACCACGCAATCCTGGTGTCCTGATAAGTCGGGCCGCAAGTACTATTTTCCAATTGCACTATTTTTGTTGTTAATTAAGCCAATCAGGACAATCCCATGCCGTAATTGCCGGCCATAAACTGCGAATGTAGGTAATAAAGGCACTGGAAAAAAAGGCACTGGAAAAAAGGTACAGAAAAAAAGGTACTAGGTAAAAAAGGCACTGGAAAAAAGGCACTGTAAAAAAAGGCACTAGGAAAAAAAGGCACTAGGAAAAAAAGGCACTGGAAAAAAAGGCACTGGAAAAAAAGGCACCAGGTAAAAAAGGCACTGGGTAAAAAAGGCACTGGAAAAAAGGCACCAGGAAAAATGGCACCAGAAAAAAAACGGAATAGCCTATTTTCAGTACCCTCCGACCAGAAAAACTAGCTTGGATAGGCAGGGAATCCTTATAAAAAATGATACAAAGATCATCCGATTTGGTCGAGTAGTTTAATCAAATTAGATTCAGGGTTCCCTCACCAATAACCTATTTCTACAAGATACAATAGTTTATCACAAGAGTGTCAAAAAGTAAGCGACGATGCTAAGACATGATGACATGAAATCACCCCCGGAGCTCACCCATGTGAACTAAAACGGGTTGGGGCAGGTTTGCAGGTTTTTACCTAGAGAAAAAAACTAACAAAAAAACACATACACATATAGAAATGCACGGGGGGGGGCACCTCATATGAATTTTGGGCCGAGGTGAATTTTTCACCTAGAGATTTCCTGGTGCCTTTTTTTCCAGTGCCTTTTTTACCTAGTATAGTGATTTCCTAGTGCCTTTTTTTCCAGTGCCTTTTTTCCTAGTGCCTTTTTTCCTAGTGCCTTTTTTTCCTGTGCCTTTTTTTCCAGTGCCTTTTTTACCTAGTGCCTTTTTTCCGTACCTTTTTTTCCAGTGCCTTTTTTTCCAGTGCCTTTATTACCGTCTACCATAAACTGGGGCCTTATTCACCAACTTTACGCAAGCTACTTGCGTGCCCGCAAGTGGCTTGCGTGCACGCAAGTCGGATTCATAAAGCAGGCGCAAATTACGAGCACGCAATTTTTTACGCATCTCCCCCCCGCAGCTTGCGGATCTGAAATATCTCCCGCAAATCAGATGAGTGCACGCAAAATGGCTGTCGCATTGCTGCTCGAAGACGAAAACAGGAGGGCTTTACGCCGAAATCGCATCATTAGGGACCGTATTCATCCTTTGGAATTGTACGATGACGTAGACATGATCAAACGATATCGCATGCCACGACATGTGTTGCTTGAAGTGGTGGACATGATAGGGAATGACTTAGACCATCCCACACGGCGAAACGATGCGATTCCTCCCACGTTACAAGTACTGTGTGCATTGCGATACTTTGCCAATGGAAACTTTCAGTATGTGAGTGGTGACCTCTGTGGCATTTCTCAGAGCTCGGTTTCCCGTATAATTCTGAGGGTAGCAACTGCCCTCACTGCAGTCGCTCCAAACGTCATTACCTTCCCTAGACATCCAGATAGACTACAAGCCATTAAAGAAGGCTTCTATAGTCCGCGTCGTCGCATTCCTAATGTGATCGGTTGTGTTGATGGAAGTCTTGTGCCAATCGTGACACCATCATTACATGAAGATGCATATGTTTCAAGAAAGCATTCTCATGCAATAAACGTTCAGGGCATATGTGATAGTGACATGAAGTTCACAAATTTGGTAGCCCGATGGCCTGGGGCTACTCATGATGCATTTATCTGGAATAATTGTCACCTTAGCACACGTTTTGAGCATGGAGAATTTCCCGTTGGCCAGCTGCTCGGAGACCGTGCATATCCGCTGCGCCCTTGGCTTCTTACCCCTATCCAGCACCCTAGAGACGAAGCGGAAAGGAGTTATAACAGGAATCACAGAAGGACTCGACAGAAGATTGAAGGGATATTTGGCAGATGGAAAATGAGGTGGTTATGCCTTCACCGAAATGGTAAAACTTTCCGTCATTCTAATTTTTCTTACTAGTTTGAATATGTTTCTGTACAAAGGATGACCCAATAAAATGTCCAAATCCATTAGCTTTTGGACATTTTATTGGGTAACCCTGTAGTTTAGGCGCAAGCAATTAAACAGATCTTCGTGCAAATGCTCAACTGCGACGTAAATTTTCATCAGTTTATTATTAAGTTTCACTTATGAGTGTCGAAGGTGATCACTAGGTTTTTACCAGCTGATCTTTCTGCAGCTATACAAAAAGTACTTTTGAACAGTATATTTTTTTAACAAAGGTGTTGAGAGCATATGCGTCATCTTCACCAAATTAACCGATACGGTTTGTGCCCGAACTAACAATCTTCGACAAAAATGCAGTTTTCTTTATTTCTTATTTCAGGTGGAGCTCTAACACTGAGACCAGAGAGATGCTTAAAAGTCATTACTGCTACAGCTGTTTTGCAAACATATGTGAGGAAAATGGTGTGCCCCTTCAGCCTAATGCACCCCCAAATGTGGACGACAACCCAGACAATGACGTGAACCCTCCTCTTCCGAATAACCCAAACGATGGTGAAATAATAAGAAATGGGATAATCAGAAACCACTTTGCAAATTAAGGTCGAATAGCATGATACTGATGTATCTATACAGGGTGTCTCAGAAAGTTGGTCGGGTTCAACAGTTTCACATATTTATTTCTTATCTTCATTCGACAAATCATTTCAGTAAAGTGCAAATTTACTATTATATCGTTTGTGTATTAAACTGAAAAAAGTTTTCATATTCCCCATTCGGTTCCCCCACTTTATAACTCCCTAGGCGTAAATTTTCGATTTTACCTAAATACATTACCGGCAAACTTTCTGGGACACCCCGTATAAGCATGATAATTCTTCATTAAGAAGTAATCATTAAATCGCCTTTGAACCTTCAAACTTTCAAATACCGTAAAACTGTGCCTTATGGGGGCTAGTTTGCCACATGCAGATAACAAAATCGCGTCCATTTAAAAAGAAGCTATTCCATCAACAGTACTTTATTTTATGTTCTAATCAATGAGTTTAATCAAAAATAATACTGTTGATAGAATAACCATTTTAAAAAAACTACGCAATGTCTTTCATGTTCATCTTGTTTATGTCACCAAGTAGCCCCCAAAAAGGCAAAGTTTTAATATTTCCAACACAAGTTAGTGATGAAACACGAAACTAGTTTAAGTTCACATTTACTTTAATTAACTGTATGTACTAGAAGTACTATTATAGCTGACACAGTTGAAAGCTGGGAAATTTATTGGTGTCGTGTACATCTACAGTTAGAAAGATGATAAGTTAGTGAACTCGTCTGATGTGGTACATGTATGGCTAACAGCAGGGCGTTTCACTCTGTGCTCATCGGTGGAATGACGAGTTGCCGCGTCGCGTTCTTGTTGCCAGCGTGCCTCGTCAATACGGAGTCGTCTCATCTCTACGTCAAGACGTCGTTCCTCCAACTGGAGTCGTTTTTTCTCGACATCCAACCGCTCCTTTTCAATTGCGAGCAATTGCTCCGATACTACTGTAGTACCAGCATGACCAGTGGTTCTTTTGTTTCTGGCGGATGTTGATGGGATGGGAGACGGAGTTCTCTGTCTTTTGGATGTAGCCGTAGATGTCGACCGTGGCCTATGACTTTGAGCCAATAAGTCATAATCGTCTTCGGTAACCGCCGAGTCAAACATGTCCTGTAAAAAATGCATTTTATGTTCAGTTTTGATAAAGCCTCTATAATCCGGACTATGCCCAAGTGTTCTTTGTTGTGGAAGCCTTTTCATGTTATTTGCTTGTTCTATTGAGTTTAATAAAAAATAAAGTGTTTTGATTGTTGTTTATAAATGTTGAACTTCTTTCCTTCTTTTTCTAATTTACTGTATCATCGGCTTGAGAAAAAGGAGAGTAAACAATAAAAAAAGTTCGCCTAAAGTTTGCCTTTCATCACACGCAATGAGGTCTTTATTGGGTGGGATGAATAAAAACTAGTAAATGCGTTTACTTCATTTCTGCTGTACAAATGTATAAGGCTTCACTGTGTAAAACTGAAGTAAACGCATTTACTAGTCGTTATTCATCCCACCCATTAAATCGGTCACCTTTTACTTACCTGAGTTTCGTCATCAGTGTCCTCCTCGTTCTCTTGAACCAGAGTTGTTGGCTTTCTGGCAACTGGTTTATCCTTTGGTACATCCGTATCTATCCCACCATCAATTCCCTGGGTTCGTATAACCCCCAGCAGGCCGACAATCCGGTTCTCGACGTCCGTTAGTTGTTCGACAGGCGTATCCTTTAACGGCACATTACCAGTTTCGTTCACAGTCTTTTTAATACCAGTGGCTTTTCTCTTGGTTCGTGTTTTAAGATCCTCCCACTTCTTTTTAATTTCGTCTACAGTCCGAAGACATGTCGATGCAGCATTTACGTGATCGGTGATCTTTTTCCACGTTTCGTTTTTCCTCTGCATAGTCACAGAATCACCGAACTTCCCGTTTATTATGGAGTAGTATTTTTCAACATCACTCAACAGCACCCTTTTCTCTGTTTCCGAAAAATTCGCCTTTCGTTTCTGCTTGGCAGAAGACATGACTCAATAATGTAGGGCTATACAGTACCGTAGGCCTAAGACACGGCGATTACCCTGCTTACCGCAAAATAGTTACATGCAGAATGGCCAATTCTTAGAGGCATTCACGGTTACATAACCATTTGCGCGGTCACTTATACTGGCGTGGACAACTTAACATTGTGTCTAGTTTTGTGACTACGACGCAACGCAAGTTGCGGTTCCCCGCAACTGTCAGTTGCGTGCACGCAAATTTGCTTGCGTTGCGTGAAGTTGGTGAATAAGGCCCCAGAATGGTTATCTGAATAGACAAATGTAATTTTCGATTGTTTGCTGACGAGTTATAAGAAATAATCGCAGCATGTTGTCTTCGTATGATTTGATGGTGTGCATCACTCTGCCCCGACGGTGTAGTAGTGCTGTTTGATAGAGTTAGGGTTAACTGTCAGATCAATACTCACTTGGAAATCTGGGTATCGGCCGCCTGTGAACATTCTCCAAAAAACAGACATGATATGCAAGCATATTATTTCTGCTAGTATCGGCGTCCATATTGCACGTGTATTGCATGTGCGATACACACGAATGTACGCAGCAAGAACGCTCGAACAAAATATATCGGTCGCAATTTCCTGAAAATCTTCGAGTCTTTTAAATGCAACTAACGAGAATATTTATTCCTGTTTATAGCGAGAAGTCAGTCAAAATAAAAGGATATGTTTATAGATTATTTTGCTTTCATGCAGCCTTGCAACTTTATTGCATACATTTTTGCTGCTGAAATACTTTTCGGGAATGTAGAATGTTTAGTGAGATCTATCAGTCTTTATATATAGCTGTGATAACAATTGCAGTAAATCTTTGTCCAGAATGATAGATATAAAATAGTCACCGTTTTAACTATGCATCAGTGCACATGTCAATATGATGCATATTGGAGCAGAAATGCTGTCTTAATACTTTGATGGATGATGGTCCAACAATTTTTTTATATATCATGGCACACTCGTGATTTACTGTTACTTTGCAGCCTGTTTTGAACTCATATTGATTTCCTCAAAGTGTATTGCCCTGGTCCTAGGAAAATGCAATGTTTGGGACGTAGTCACCATACATGTTATCTTGACAACCACACACTCAAGTACAGTATGTGGGTATTCACCCAAGGGGACGAAGTACTGTGCACATCATGGTCTATGCCATCCTGAGCTTCAGGTTTTTGATACTCCTACGTCCCATACAAAACCCTGAGAAAATCCATTAAAATCGACAGCGAAGGGTGGCTGTTCTGATAACCTGATACACTGTGCGTAATGTATGTATATATAGTGTTTTATATGACAATAAAATGTATATGAATAAAGTTTAAGATAATCCTATCGTTAAATCGTTTCATACTTCATCGATTCTATGCTGTTAAACATTGTGTAGACGTGTAATTGTGTTTTAATTAAGTAATGAAATAAATTTGCAGCGGGGTGCGCGCAATACGAAGGAACAGCACTGAAAAATTCAGAATTTTCATAAATACCCGGATGTTCTACAAATAGCAGCTAATGAAAATACGCGTTTAATGGCGCTGATTGACCTTTGACCCTCGCAAACATGTGGTTTTATCTGTCATCATGGCGTAGTAGTGTTTACATTTTTTCGAGGACTCTTTTTTGACACAACCAAAACATCCTTTCCATTCATACTGGACTTAATTGCCTTTCTCTGAAAGTCAGTTAACTCTAAAACGTGAAATATTTCGCATATTTTCTTCTCTATCCGATCAAATTCTACAAGCGACGCCATCTTTGAAATTTAACTAACCTACCTCGGACCCGAGCCCTATGGCGCAAAAGACTATACAATTGATAATGCATCTGAGAGCATTAATTCCTGGGTCCGTGGTTTACGAATTTTCAAGACTCAAATACAACCGACGCTCTGATTGAGCGCTTTTTTTCTACCGCTACAATCCGTCTGAAGGGCATGGATTTCCCCAGGGGTTTGTAATAGCGAGAGCTGGAGCATATGGAAAACCACTGGGTGCCGAGGATGGGTCTATGCCCCTGAATTTTGTCGATAAACCTGACGATCAGCGATAAACGCGCAGAACGAAAACAACACTGTCGAATTTCAGAAACCTTCAGAAAAGTCCATCGGACCACAGCGAATTTGAGGTCAGTTGCATGTTTTGGAGCATGAATCTGTCGGCATATAAGGTAGTTGTGATATGCAAACTGTGTCGACGCTATCAATCCGGTTACACATAGGCCTATTACACCTATAGAACAGGCCCTTTGTACATGAGACAATGAGTACCCGCTGATCACAACTTGTCAGGTTTCATAACGTTTGTGGTCGTAATTCTCACCGCTTATCAATAAGAGAAACCATATGGGTGTAGTAGAACTGTTGCAGACATTCAAGATCTTATAAGCTCTCTTTCAAAGAGAAAAATATTAAGAGGTAATGCATAATCGAGAATTCGCGCTCGTATGACTTTGTTACTTTGATGAACACGATCACGCTTACAAGACACCAACAGGTAAGTATATGGCAGTTCGTTGGGGAAGGATGCTGGATCGCGGAGTTGTAACCCTATCAAGCTAATATCGGTCAACCTGGAATTTGACAAGCCATCCAGGCGGTGGCGATTCATGAGTCACAATCCAGGAAATCCAGCACTTTTTTGAATACCCAACTACATGCCCCATATCATACTCTCTTCTCGAGTCGAGTCTCTCTTCGAGTCGATTTCGAGTCAGTTTTCATAATTAAAATTACATGTAGCGATATTTCTCGATTTTGGCGTCGAGACTCACTTTAGGCACTACTCTCTGCCAGTTATTTTAAAAAGATATACATACATAATTTTTGTTTTTAAAAGTCCTTCAATATCCAATGTTAGGAAACTCCTCGATTACAGCAGTTGATCGAGTCACTATAAATCAGGCAAGCCTTTTACTATTTTGAAAAGAAGTATATATGGCAGACTTCTGGACTGATGAACGTGAAGACCGTCTCATTGAGATTTGGCATATTTCGATCAGTTGGTTGATGCAATCGTATAGTGTAGACACTCTCGTCGTACTACTTATTCATCGCAAGCTTCCCAGCCGATGAGACTGTTGGGTCGCAACATGCAGAATCGTATAATGTGGCCAGGCCTTAGGCTTTCGCCGACCTGATCGCCATTAGATCCCACGAATTACGAATCCGTAACATTTAGCTCCGAAGTAACCCACGCTAAGTAAAAAAAACTACCAAGAGGTCTGTAGAGTTAGCGATATCCGACAACAGCCTAACATGATCATCCAATGTTGTGTTATGACACTCGAGAGTGATATCAAACACTCGGCCTTTAATCTGTATCAAAAACAAATAATTAAAAAATTGTGTATGCTTAGAATGATATTTATTAGAGATAATCGAAAGGATACACATTTAACCAATGTGTTTTTCATACATTGGTATTTGCTGGTACATATTGCAGTTACTAGTACAGAAAAATAGAGGAATATGGGTCAGTGGTTAGAGTATATGGTCTAGCAATAGCCGTACGCTGACTCGGATGCGTCGACGTAACACCAGGGTTTACCAGCCGATGCAACCTCCGTACACGCCTCATAAGTGGAGCCTTTGTAGTTGAACGGGAAGAGACAGTTACCAGCGGATGTCGTCACGTCTGAAACGAAAGGATTTTGTTATTACGAGAACAGCTTAAAGGTAGATTGTGCTGACAAACCATGCTATAATGTTGGCGAGATTATTATTATGATATAGTACCACAGGTACGAACAAATTAATAGAACCAGAGTTCTCATTTTTCACGATTTCTTAACAACACATGACAAACGTTTTCGGCTAGACCTGTCCAGCCATATTCAGGTCATAATGAAAGACAAAGCGTACAATACAGATATTTATACTGCCAGTTCACAAACAAGCATAATAATAGGATTGTGTGGGCAGATGTGTGAAAGGCAGAATAATAGAATAATTACACCGTAGTATATGTACATGTTTAAGTAAACATTCAGGAAGAATGCAGACTCAAGCTGTGATTATTGTCTATTTTACGGTGGTCTGTTGCTTTGATAAATAATGCTTCTTTGATTCTTCATTGGAAGTCGGTGTTAGCAGTTGCTAAGATGGAAAAAGTGTTCAGGTCAGCATTCTTCCTGCATGTTGGGCAAAATTCCAAGTGGTCAGAGACGGCCAATCGACCCGAAACAAGCTCCGCCGATCTGGTTGCCAGGTGTCGCTTTGACTTACCGATGTACGACATGTTTCTATCACAGGGACACTGCAACTTGTAAACAACCTTGGCTTTTAGACCAAATGGCGTAGCACTTTTCAGGGAGAAATATCGGCTAACGTGGAACGACCGGAAAATTACCCTCACATTAACTCCAAATTAGGTCTTTCTTACTTTTCCTAACTTTTCCATCTCTTCCACATGAATATTCCATCCCTCCACTTGACCATGTTTCGCCGGCTGTCACTTGCTTTTGATCCTGCGTCAGGCATGTAGCTGAAATTATCAACAACCTAATATGTATTTTACACTCCACAAAAAGAGCCCAAAAGCACGACTACATGTAGATGTCATCATCGGATCAAAAAGACTAATATTCTTTAAAAGTGTTTCAGAATAACTATTAACCTCATTCATTTGTAAATGATTCAAGAAAATGTGATAGCTTGTAACCGATTGATATTTGAGGGACACATTATTTGGCAGACATGTTGGTTTTTCATGCGAAAGTGGATTCCAGCATGTTACCGACTTCTCTGATGAGGTTTGTTGGAATATCGTTAAATTGCAACAAACACTTCACTAGAATTTAATGTAACCGAAGAGAGAAGTTTGCAACCCTTGTCCAAAACCGTCAGAGTGACACAGCACACGTGGCAGCATAATTGTGTGGAGTAGTAGCTAGGCACTGGCACATTATTCTGTTCAACTTTAAATCCCATGACCAAGTTATCCATTAAACGATTGATTATCCTTAGCACAGAGTGTATACAAACCTATTAAATGACAATATCCCCATTTTGCATCTGTATCGTAATCTGGCGTTGTGGCGCACCATGGATTGCTGCCTGTACATCCTCCGTAGTACTTGCCGTTGTACTTAAATGGAAACACGCACTTGCCACCGGCTTTCGTATTGATATTTTCTGGAAAAAAATGATTACTGAAGTATAGTACAATTCATGCGTGTTTTTGTCTGTGGCCAAGGCAAGAAATAGGCCCTAAGCATCCTAGTGAGAAACATCAGACCGTAATGGATTACTCATCCTTGGTCGAATACACGCACGTCGTCACTTAGAAGACTAGTCGACATGTGCTCCACAACTCACACACGCACACTAGATCGGCCGCAAAGGAAAAAAGATAACCCCTTGAAGAATCTCGTCCATCAATTAATATCGCTTCAAAACGATGTTCCTTGAATTTGCTATTTGACAGTTGGAAATATTTATGTGTTTTTTTAGTTATAATACCGCAAGCAAAACTCGTCTGTAACATAAAATTCTGCAGAAAAATGGTTTTGTTTATCTCAATAGAAAGGCTCTCTTCGTTGTTTTGTATTGAAGTTAGATGATGTCCTTGGATTTTGTGAGATACCGGTATCAGAGTATAATATCCTTACCATCTTTAATTACGAAGACTTCAGCATTCTGATCACAGAAATACTTCTTCTTTTCAAACACCCAGCTTTCGCCAACTATCTTTCTCTCACCTTTCTGGGTCGTACAAGAAACTGAAAATAAATATGGTAAATCATGCGCAGCCAAAAAGCTAAAATCGCGCAATGGTTGCAACCCATTCTTTTAACTTCATCCAACTTGAGATTTGCCCAACATGTGTTGCTCTAAAGTAACAATATAACAATAAGTGCTATTTTACACATGTTTTAGGATCATGGTGTCTGTACATGCCGAAAGTACACTGTAGCATTGGTCGTCTCACCTGGACAATATCCCCATTTTGTACCATCCTTGACAGTTCCACACCAACGCTGGCCATTGTAAGGCTGACAAGATCCACGGTAAACAGTGCCGTCTAAGAACGGGAAGACACAACCTGCACCACCCCCGGTACCACCAGTTGTACTTGGGTAATCTGGAATAAATAACTTGCAAGTTAAATTGAAAGAAAACTCCTGAAATATGTATATAGCTACATGTATATAAAAGTCGCCCGATGGCACAGAACTTCTGAAAAAGGTTTTGGTTCAGACTATGAAATCATATCCTTCTCTTGAAGCCCTAAATGAACCTACCTCCAGTGATCTTGCCAATTGATCCATCAGTGTTACAAAATACCTTTTCCTTGCCCTCTGTCCAGGCGTCACCAGCCATTTTGACCAAACCAGCACTTGTTCGACAGGCAGCTAAAACAGGAAGAAAAAGATAAACCTAACTCAATGAACAAGGACCGATCAGTAGCAACAGACGAGACAGTAACTGTCATTCCTTAACTGTTAAGGAATGACCATGGTCAGCTGGGCGTGATTTATATTGATAAGGCATAACTACAACTCTGCCTATTTCTGGCACTTTCAACCCCGCCCAGAGATTGAACTCGGGTCGCTGAACAGCTTAAACTACGTTTGTAATCCTAACCGTCGGTTATATTCGTAATTGTAGCACGAATTTTTCACTTTCCCAAAAGCTAGGCAATAAACAGTCATATTATTCATTTATACCTGAGCAATAACCCCACTTTTTGTCCTGATCGTAATTCTCAGTAGTACCACACCATTTCTTATTATTTGCTCCCGGGACGCAGTCCTCCTGCCATTTTCCACCAAACAAGAATGGTATGACACAACCAGCTCCCCCGGCATTTCCTTCCGTCGTCGTTGGATACATGGGATCTGAAGAAAAAAATGAATGCAGATAGTCAACACTAACCCTCGGGCCAATATGTAAATTCACTTCTATCACATAAACATGTTTCACGGTCAACGAGATCAATAGTCTCAAAATGCCTGGTAGTTTACATCCGCACCAAAAACAAAACTGTCTATGGGGACCGCAGCTTCGCTGTTGTTGCAGCAAAAGCTGTGGAACACAACCCCGGAAAATATGAAATACTTGGACAAGAACAGCTTTGTGTCAAATTTAAAGACGTTACTTTTCAAATGACACTTCGGAAGCGCTTTGAGCAGCTGACGTTTGAAGCGCTAAGACTTGAACAGTATTATTACTATTATCATAACGCTCGGGTAAACATGGTACACAGTAATAGGGTGGTTGAGATCTGTGACATATCAAGGATCCTACATACGATTACGTATACGGATAAAACTCAGTAGAAAGAGTACGATATTTGTTTCATTTCCATCCGTATATACGGTACGGGATCTGTGATAAGTCCCTGATCTCAACATCCGCCTTGATATATTTGTGTCCATTTTGAAATGGTGCAGCTGCTTCCGTTGTTGAAGTACGGCAACGAGTGCAGGGGCAAAGATACCAATAATGCACAGCATGATATTTTGTTCTTTCTAGATACATCATCGGTTAAAACCATTTAACTTAATTAATGCTAAGCACAAATGGATACAATATAATCCATCAGATTTTTCCAGTAACTGTTTTTTTAGATTATTACCTTGATAACATTTGTTAGTTGCTCCATGCCATTTTTCTCCTGTACCACAACCTAAAAACAAAATTGAATTTTGAATAATAGCAAAAAAGGACAAAATCTAAAACCAAAAAGCTAAGTTTTAGATCGGGAATACACAGACAAAACTGCTTGTTCTGCAGTAGATTCTATGGTTTCCTTGGATCAAGGGAATGGTATCTGCCTGTTCTGTCAAAGGTGGAGCTAGTCTCTTTGCGCATGAAGAAAAGTGAGAAAAAACAAGGTAGGCGCTTAACGCATATGAAGAAAAGGAAGAAAAGGAGAAAGGTAAGGAAAACATCTCTCAAAAGTGTTTTTCTTCAGAGACTTGATTTCACAAGTCATGCAAACTTTCCGAGCTGTCTGGATGCTATCAAATTCCAGGTAATATATCAGCTAAGGAGACATAACTGATGCCTTTCTTATTGAGCAACTAATTTTTATATCAGTTTTTCTCGAAATAAGAACTGTATCTCAATAAATTCTGAAGCGACGTGTCATAATAACATCAGTTAAATTAAGGGTTAATGCCAAGATTATGTCACAAATATTGAGCAACTAATCTTTATATCAGTTTTTCTTGAAATAAAAACTGTATTTCAATAAATTCTGAAGCGGCGTGTCATTATAACACCAGGTAAATAATAAGGGTTGCTAATATTATATCAAAAATATTTGTTTGTGACACCAAGTCCTTATACTTTGCAACGGTAGATCACATATAGATAACATACAATAAATGTGCACAAGAATTGGACAGAAACCATGTATGAATTGTTATATACTCACGGTTGACACACTTGTCCATTTTCCACAACTGGTCCACTTGGCATCCTAAAGTTAAAACCATTTATTAAGTATTCAAGTGAAACGTATGCTTCATCTTCTAGTTATTCTTCTGTTCTTCATGTTCATTATTTTTTTGTTTCATAAGATGTTCTTTGACCAAACGACAAAAAACAAAGAAGTCACGATATCGAGAAGCCTCAAATTCGATACAGTCGAGCAGTGTTTTCTTAGAAATGCCAGTTTTTACAAACTTTAATTTTTGTATTTGGTTCATTTTGGAATATCTATTGTACTGAGGTCAATGCCTTATCATGAAAGTATTTTACTCACTTGGTTCACACTTTTTGCTTGCCTCGTTCCATTTGTCCGCTGGGACACAGCCTGAAATAATGACGAAATCGAATGTGGTGTCACTCTAAAGAGATACGTTTATTTAAATTTGGAAGTAAGGATTGAAATTTAAAATTGTGACCGTATTCGATGTAGAATTCATTGCTGTTCTGTAACTGGATGTAAGACAATGCTCATGCCAGATTTCACCGTGCCGGATTGTACAATAGCTGCAATATGCAATAGAATTTGTCAAAGTGTAATTTAAGCACTGGTGGATGATGCTGCGAATGTCATGATCAGACTGATACAGTGACTCGGGTGCAAGCTCTGACAGGTGAGCGTGACTGCTTCCCTATACGGATTTACCGTGGAGTGGACTCGAGAAATCGTCGGGTGGAACTTACGCTCTACGCATTTCTTTGAAGTGTCTTCCCAAAGTTGGGCAATTGAACAACCTGGGGAATAAAAGAATATCCTAACGAAAAAGTCAGAAATCCCGTAACTAAAACTTAAGGAGCAAGCAGTTGGGAGAATATGTATCACTTGATTCGATTCGAGCGATTACTTTTGTCTCCAAGAGGCCATTGTTGACAATATTGAAACTGGAGACAATATACAGTATGTGAGTCAAGAGAACAGCTGGAACGTCATAGTGTTATCTTACTTATTATTCAATGGCAAAGGGGTTAATAGAACTACTGGAGTTGTGGCAAAGGACTTCAGCAATGTACCCAAAATGCATTTGTTACGCTTATCAGTTAATCACACACTCCAACGATTTTTGACAAGAACTCGAGTTTAGTAAAAATAAAATGTGTCTAGAGCGAGAAATCGGCCATTGTTAATTATGCGCATATTCAAATATGACGTCACTGCTCTCCGATTGGCTAATGTGTTGTAAAGTTTTCGGCTCGCCAAACAGGGTAGAATTTTTTTCTAGTTTGGCAACCCAGCTTGCCCAACTGGGTTGATTTTCAGTGATGTTCGGCCAGTGGCTCTCCAAACAGGGCAACAATGATGCCTGTCCCCCGAGCGGCTAATTCAAGTTTTATACCTAACATACTATTCATAACAGATAAATGCCAGTAAAACAACTTACGGTTCACGCATTTGCCTTGCTTCTCATCCCACTTCGTCTTGGCATCTGGACAACCTAGATAAGCGGTATCAGCAGAAAGAAGCTATTTTGAAAATTTGACGTTTGACACTTCAGTTTTAACGAGTGTATTACAATCATATTAGTACCCATGAGCCTGTTACAGATACAAAAATACGTAAATTTATCGGGAGCACATAAGGAAAAGCGAAATATAAGGAGAAACAATTATTTCATAGAGTTACAAGTTATTAGTTTATTAGTACTGTTATCTGATGATGCATTTTATAGTTTCAATTTCCTTTGGAAAAACATAATGCGCGTCGAAAGATTGACAGCCGGAAAGAAGGATTTTCTTCCAATATCTAAAGCCCTCAGTGATTTGTCGTTGACCTGTAAAACGGCACACTCACGTAGAATGCAAGCCTTCTTCTCATTGAACCATACAGTGGCTGGATCAGTGCATCCTGAAAATGCAAAAGCCCAATAACTGACTGCAAATTGACGATTCCCTCTTTCCTCACAAAACAACATGCATGTCCTAAGAAAATACCCGAGTGTGTACGTTCGTAATGCTACAACATGCATTTATCACTGGAACATTTGTTGAATGGATGTAACTAAATTGTCATCTTAATTTCTTCAAAGGGTAATAGATACTCACGGTCCATGCATTTAGCCCCCTTCCATTCTTTGTCAGCTGGACATCCTAGAGCAATGAGGGAAAGGATGCTTTTTACAAGTTGTCAATGCAACAAAAGGATGTACATGTAACCACAATTCTTTCATCGTTCTAAGTGACATGAGAATTCCTTAATTCAATTGATGGAGAATACCACGCGTGCATACACAGTCATGACTATAGTGAAGAGAAGGTTGATGTTATTCGCAGCCACTATGTACTACTTACTTGCAATGCATTGTTTCTGTGTTTCATCCCATTTGTCAGCAGCGGCACAACCTGAAGAACATGGAGGTCACGCACCTGTATTAAACCAATCAGCACGCGGTTGTACACGAAAATAATTCAGTTTGAAATGAATGCGTGGTCTCACCATACCAGTTGAATGGTATTTTATATAATTGTTCTTAAATTGAGAATAAGGTGTGTTTAAAATGGAGAAAATTATGAAGTTTCAGTCCAATTGGCGTACTTATGTGGTTTTGAGGCTCCATTCAATCTGTCGTGGTGAAAAAGCTGACTCGAGGGTTAAAAGCCGTTAAAAACCCCCCCCCCCCCCCCCTAACTTCAGACCCCCCAACCCTGAAATTAGCATGCATAAGAACGAAAATTTCATGGTTTGACAAGCTAGGATAGGTGTATTTTGCTTTGAAAGCGTTCCTCCGGGATTACTTCTCGGAAAAAGTTATGAGCATGTAGAAGGTACCGTTTTAAAGAGAAAACGGGTTAAAACTTTATTCCAGGTACGTCGCCTGGAGGAAAACAGGAGGTGAAATGAAAATCGGAATGCCACTGGAAGTAAGAGATAAGCAAATGAGATGCTCGTCGTGTCAAATGCAGACGTTTGATATAAGGATATTGAGTCGAGATCCTATCAGCATCATGCTGATAATGGCTGGACGATTTAAAACTTAAACGACAAAGTTCGAAATATTGATAGAACTTACGATCTGTACACTTCTTTCCCTTGTTATCCCATTCCTTGTGTTTCTCGCAGCCTGAAAAAATTATCAAAACAATCTAACCGGCGCAATGGGACAATATATTGTTCGGAGGCAATGCAGACCAAAGGTGACAATGTCCTCCGATTACGAGTAATTTCTTTACCTTTTTGTGGGTTTTGGATGCGTTCTTGTGTTTCTTAAGTATATGTAATATGCAGGGTTCCAGACTATTTTAACACCCCTAGCGAGTGAAAAACGGCAAAATCGGCTGCTCCGAATTCAAAATTTTAAATTTTCATGTTCCCAAGCCCTCCGCACCCCATTTCCAACTCTAAAACTGTTGATTTAGGTACCGACCAGCATATTACATATACTCTACACCCCCCAAAAAACCCACTAAAGTTCCTTAACACAAATTTTCTAAAAAAACCTAACTGATAAAGGGTTAAAATCAACTACTCACGCAAAAACGTTAATCCCCAGAGTCACTACAAACGATATCCAACATTTCTAACATTTCCAGGTTACACACAAATCAAAATATTTCGAGAAATAAAAAAACACCCCTCCCTAACATCATATATTTCACTAAAAGTCCTGCTCCGATCACACCACCGACAATAAAATACGGTAGGTGATAAAGTATGGAATTAGTGAAACCTTGGAAACACTGATAAACCTTGGAAACACTCCTTAAAATGCATAAAAACATGAAATAATGCCATTCGAACCTAACGTGGTTACGAATCAACATTTGGAGCTTATTCTTACATGATCAGATCGGAATTTTATGGTAATTTAGAAATCTGTCGCATATCCGATTCAATAGTCTATATTTTAGAACAACCCAGTTGTACCTCGCCTCCAGTGTACAGTACTGATCTTCCAAATATGGGAAGACACGCCACCACACACCCATAATATGGACCAATAGCGCTCCGCTTATAAATACGCCACCACCACGCGGGGCCTATTTGAACTACGGATCGGTCTGTTCATACAGGGTGATACAGAGAAAATTGGGGGCCTGTCATGCATTATGCATGGATAAGGTTGACGACTATGTCTAGGCCTAATTGTCTATGATTGACTGATATTTTATAACAAACGATGAATAAAAGAAGCCTAGTCATGTATGTTTATTACCGAAGTTTGCGGATGAAAATTTCCTTCGCCGTGAGCGATTTCTTACATCTTCCAGTACGCATCGAGGGATGCAGAGATCTTTGTGACGTCACCAGTTCTAAGCGGTTTTTTTATTCACGTGTGTGTTTGTCCTATGATCTCGTGCATCTAGTACCGAGCATAATACTTTATCGTCTATGGAATACAAAACAATCATAAAAACTAATTTTTGCTTCCATTGAAGAGAAATAAAATATTTTAACGACCACAGCGCATTGCCAATTGATGACGTCATCCTCCACATTAAAAATGTTGGCTTCTGAACTAACTGGCAAATTGCTATCAATAAAGTCAGCTGGGACGAGACTGTCAGTTGGGAGGGTATAAATCGTGGAAGGAACGCACCCGATTTCCCGCGCTATTTGCACAGTGATTCCATGGTTTACATTGAATATTACAAGGTTTATCAGTGTTTCCAAGGTTTCACTAATTCCATACTTTATCAACTACCGGTGGTAGTTGATAAAGCTTGGAATCAGTGAAACCTTGGAACCAGTGATAAACCTTGGAATCAGTCCTAAAAATGCATAAAAACATGAAATAATGCCATTGAAACCTAAGGTGGTTACGAATCAATATTTGGAGATTATTTTTACATGATCAGATCGGAATTTGACGGTAGTTTAGAAATCAGTCGCATATCCGATTCAACAATCTATATTTTAGAACAACCCAGTCATACCTCGCCTCCAGTGTACATTACTGATCTCCCAAATATGGGCATTCACGTCACGACACGCCCACCACACACCCATAATATGGACCAATCCGCTTACTACGCCACCACACGGGGCCTATCTGAGCTACGGAGCGGTGTGATCATACAGGGTGATACAGAGAAGATTGACTACATCATGCAGTACCGGCTGGCACTTATCCGTACATCACCTTATACATGACAAGAAACGTAGATGAAGGTTTATTACCGAAGGTTTTGGAAGGGTTTGGAGATGAAAAATGTGAACAAATTCCTTCGCTGTGAGCGATTTCGTACATCTTCATGTAGGCCTGCACATCGAGGGATGTAGATATCTTTTCGTGATGTCACCAGTTCTAAGCGGTTTTTTTTATTCACGTGTGTGTTTGTCCTATGATCTCATGCATCTAGTACCGAGCATAATACTTTATCGTCTATGGAATACAAAACAATCATAAAAACTAATTTTTGCTTCCATTGAAGAGAAATAAAATATTTTAACGACCACAGCGCATTGCCAATTGATGACGTCATCCTCCACATTAAAAATGTTGGCTTCTGAACTAACTGGCAAATTGCTATCAATAAAGTCAGCTGGGACGAGACTGTCAGTTGGGAGGGTATAAATCGTGGAAGGAACGCACCCGATTTCCCGCGCTATTTGCACAGTGATTCCATGGTTTACATTGAATATTACAAGGTTTATCAGTGTTTCCAAGGTTTCACTAATTCCATACTTTATCAACTACCAGCTGGTGTTCATTCTTTGATAATTTTTCCGTTAATACGATCCATCCTTTTTTTCTTTAGCTCACTGGAACGCTTTCCTAATTCACAAGACCAGGCAATTTGCTTAGGCGATCTTTGTTTAGGCTGTTACATCTTTCCCTTGGGAGTTGTTCGTAGTTTCCTGTTGTCCACTTGGGAGTTGTTCGTAGTTTCCTGTTGTCCACTTGGGAGTTGTTCGTAGTTTCCTGTTGTCCACTCTGCATTTATTTCCCGAAAATTTGCTGTATATGTTGACTCTCGCTGTGTGTTCTTCTCGCTACTTCCCACGCTACAATTGCTGAGAGTGAGTAAACTAGTTGTGGCTACGGCCATAAGAGCTCCCAATTTCAAACTGAGAAAACCAGTCCACCTGTCCAGCTCATTCATCACAATGTAATCATTTCTAAGATCCTCATACAGATTATCTCTGTCACAATTCGGTAAAATCCACCCAGCTCGGGAGGAATAAGCTTCGATGGCCATTTTGCTAAATGTGTCACTAACTCTGGAGGATAAGCTGCTTTGATAAATCCTGTGATACTTAAAAATTTCATTTTCTGACATATAGTCAAGATCGTTAAAAGTGAATTGCTTCCCAGTGAATTCTTCTGTCTTTCCAGTGGCAACTAAAACCTCTAGATCCCCCTTTGCGCGTGTACCTTGTTCGGACAATACTTCACTAGGGGGTTACTGGATTTTGACTGGGGGTTACACTAGTTTGTTGCCTAGTCTGATTTTAAATTATCTTTAGTTGATAGTTGTGTGTCTGCTAGTCTGACTGCTAGTAGGTATTGAGGACACTATGGCATCTATCAAATCTTTGCTGGACTCTCTGCTATGCGTTTCTCTGCCAAGCGATTCTCTGCTAAGAGTTTCTCTACTATGCGATTCTCTGCACATTTAAGAACTAAAAATTCTCTTGGAAATTCCAAACGTAAAATCAGTTTTGATGACCAATTTTTTCTTAAGAGATCTAAAATTTCATCCCTTTCACTTTTGGAAATTATGTTGTTTTCCAGTAATGCTACCTTCATTGAGTCTTCGTCTTTGTTAAAAAACAGTATCAACATACGAATGTTTTCCCTAAAATCCTTCACAATAGAGTTGTATTTTTGAATCAAAACCCAAGTAGTGATTCCATAATGCCTTCCTGAAAATGCCAAGTTACAAAGCCTGCTTGATTTTCTCTTACTGTCATGCAAATTGGCACAGTCATCAATGATGAAAAGTGTGTTTGAACCTTTGTAAACTTCCATGGGAGCAGGTAATGATTTATTCAGATTATTCTTAACAATATTGGGATCAATAATAATGAGATTTTTATCTTTGAAAACCCACTCTCGGTTATATGTCTTATTGTGTTCAAAGGTTGGACAAAAGAGAATGATGTTTTCAAAATTTCCTTTGTAGTAAGTCTCCAACAAATCTAAGACGAAGTGAGTTTTTCCACAATTTGTGCAGCCAGAAATAATGGCATTGAAAGGTTCGTAAATAAACAATGATGAGCTAGCAGTAGATAATGTCATTTATCAAAGGGATTTATTTCATTGGGATCTGCGGTATGAGACCATTATCGTATAGATATTCCGGAGAAAAATTACCAAGAGTAACAACCAGACCAAGTTTTAGAAACTCATTGATATCGGCCTGGCTGGGATCTCCAATTTTCATTTTTAAAATTATTCTCATCACAATGCTGTAACCTACCGTAATTCAAGACAAAACAAAACTTCTATAAAGCGTATTCACAATATCTTTCTTGTCAATTGTCTCCATTTATAAACCGCAAAATTAACCTAATTCATTACGCTCACGATTTGAGAATTTGTGACCCGTCTCAGCGAAACCCGGCGCTTGTCGCGCAGAAGATGAGCCTAAATGACATCAGGAGATAATGGAAGAAATTGATGTGCTCATATTTCACAAAAGGCAGACAACAGAGAAATGAACAAACAGTCCGCCTCAACCTGCCAAGCTCAGAGCGACATGCGCCTACTTTTGCTGTGACGGGTCACATTTTGAACATTTAACTGTGTGTCTGAAACAATAAATATTTGCATTTTGTACGGGCCTTTAGTCCCATCTTTTGTGATAGCCAACTGAATTCCATCTTTTGTGTTTTGCAAAGCTATTCCACTTCCATGCAAATTATTGTCCTCCGTGGTTCTCAGATCAAGCCACAACCCAAAATAGTTCTCATCACCGTAATACTTTTCAAGAGTTAAATTACAGTTGTGTGTTTTCTTAATATCTTCGGCCATGAAATGTTTTTTCGCTTCTTCCCATTGATCTAACAATCTCATATTATATAGTATATTTTATATTTATATATTTTATATGGTTTATTAGCCACTTCCTCGATCGTAACTTTCAAATTTGAAATTCCTGGGTTTTCGAATTTTTCACTGTCTCTTTCGCCGTCGTTATGTGAGGTTACAAATAGTAACAAAATTCCTTGGATGGATCTTTTTGGAAAATTGATATTTTCATTAATTATTTTTTCGTTTGTTTCCACGTTTATTATCTTAAAATGATCTATCCAATCGTAAAATACCGAAAATCCAGAATTATGATTAATTTGTAATTGCCCCTGCAACTCTTTCATCTGTAACAGTGTCATATTCCATACATATATTTTTCAATTGATAATTCATATTCGCAGTTGTGGTTGTGAAAATTACATCCTCTTTTGGCGCCAAGGTCATGCTGAATATAACGTCCTCCTGAATGGGAAATTTGTAAAACGGAGCGTGGGTTGAGAGCAAATCAAAGTCAATTGGGATTTTGTATTTATTGTCAAAAACTTCTTTCAAAGTCTTCTCATTGCTGGTGTCCCCGGTGATGTCAGCCAAAGCTACCCCGGATCTAAGCTGTCTGAGGTTAATGCTTTGGATTCCCTGAAATACTCGATTGTCTCTTTCTTCATTGGACAGCCATAGGTCTTTGTAGGTGGCATACAAATTATAGTTATCTATTTCGAGAAGGTTTTCAGTCCCCCACTTAACATTCAGTTTTGAAATAATATTTCTCCCTAAATTATTTACTACAGAATATTTGCTATTTCCTGAGATAATAACATCCGCCGACAGATAAACACTACCAGGTACGAAGAAGGTATTATTATTTAACTTTGGAATCTTCACATACAGAGTTTCCTTTGGTTGTGTCGACGATGGGTTGTGAGTGATAACGTGATGGTGACGTTCAGCTTTCAAACCTAGTTGAACGCAATTGCTTCTTTGGGTGTTTAACACTTTTCCAGTTGCCATTTATTTAGGAAGATTTTTTCTTCCCCCTAAACGTTTTTACCCCTTCGAATAAACCATAGATTATTGAACTTACAACAACGAGCAATAAAATTATAAGATGCTCCGCCAGAAAACCAACAACTGCCCCAACTGATTTCAGAATGAATGACATGATCGAACCTATCATTACCGGCAGAGCTGCGGCCGATTTCTTAGGCAATTCTTTTAACCAATTAGCAAATTTCTTTAATCCATTTTTACCCTATCTGGGATATCTGATTATGGTTTTGGTCCGGGAGGGGGATTAGGAGGTTTTTTTGTTGATCTCAAAGAATTACTAATAAGACCTAAGGTTGTGAAAAACACTACTATCGCAGCTACAAATGCTCCAATAGTTGGGCCATCCAATTTTAAGAATAATTTCAATCTATCTTTCAGAGGTATTTTTGAGTCTGGTTTTTTCAAAACATCTTTAATCAAACGTTTCATTCTGCTTGTGCTCCTTTCCATTTCTCTGCCCAACTCAAATACTTTTTGACGCTCTTCGTCCAGTTGGCCTTTTACTTTATCTAGTTCCTCTTTAACTTTATCAATTTCTTCTTTTAATTCTTGGTTTTCTTCAACCTCTTCGGTCACACCTATTAATTAATCTCGCTGTAGATTTTCAAGTCTCTTTACGTATTCTTTCAACTTCCACTCCAATTCCACTTTCTTATCTTCTAGATCTTCCAGCTGTATATCTTTCGTCGCCTTTACAGTGGCTAAATCATCCCCCGCCCATTTTAACGCTCTGACTTCCCTCATTACATTTTCACTAAGTCCCAAATCTATCAATTCTTTATCAGTAGCATCAATTAACATATAAAGTGTTTTACCAGGTTTACCAACAATATTCGCTACAAAACTGTTCTCCACAATGTTTGTTTCCGGCGGGTTATTGTTTGCTGATGCGGATGACTCAAATGGTTTGGGTTGCATTTCTATTTCTTCATCGGGGGGGGGGGGGGGCGGGGGGGGGCGGGGGGGGGGGTTAGTAGTTTGATTAGAGATTTATGTACTATAGATTTATAGTTGTTTTTGGCAGAAGAAGGAGCATAACATTTTCCATTTCTTCTGGTGAGGATGATAAGTGTTCCTTTGTGTCTGAAAAACATTTGATTTGGAATTTTACTGTATCTTGGATTCAATTTTAAAAGTTTACGTATACCAGCATTTGTGTAATTCCACTTTGTTCCTTCTAAAGCACCCCTATCTTTTTCAGTTGCAAGTCTACCAACTTTTCTTATTGATGTTGTATTAGTAGTTTGATTAGAGATTTATGTACTATAGATTTATAGTTGTTTTTGGCAGAAGAAGGAGCATAACATTTTCCATTTCTTCTGGTGAGGATGATAAGTGTTCCTTTGTGTCTGAAAAACATTTGATTTGGAATTTTACTGTATCTTGGATTCAATTTTAAAAGTTTACGTATACCAGCATTTGTGTAATTCCACTTTGTTCCTTCTAAAGCACCCCTATCTTTTTCAGTTGCAAGTCTACCAACTTTTCTTATTGATGTTGTATTAGTAGTTTGATTAGAGATTTATGTACTATAGATTTATAGTTGTTTTTGGCAGAAGAAGGAGCATAAAATTTTCCATTTCTTCTGGTGAGGATGATAAGTGTTCCTTTGTGTCTGAAAAACATTTGATTTGGAATTTTACTGTATCTTGGATTCAATTTTAAAAGTTTACGTATACCAGCATTTGTGTAATTCCACTTTGTTCCTTCTAAAGCACCCCTAATATCTTTTTCAGTTGCAAGTCTACTAACTTTTCTTATTGATGTTGTATTTGAAAAGCATGTTCTCGTAGGTAACGGTTCATATGACCCAACACTGGTATTGAATTCTGTATCATCTGGCTCCTTGAAACTAGTTTCAGATGTTGGTTCTAATTCATTTCGAATTTCTGTTCGATTTAGTTCATCCATTTCAAAGTCTTCACCTCCGCCATCAGTCATTTAGATTAATTAAAATATACTAAGAGGTTAAATTTTACTTTTTTATTTCCCCCCTTAAACAGGTAGCTGCCATATAAAAGGTGTGGGTTGGGACGAGGCTGGCTTTTGCCAGTAAGATATTTTTGAATTCAGAGCTCCTGCCATTTGGGCCAGTTTATTCAAAATTACAAGAGTTTGAAAAGGCAGTTTTCAATGAAAAGTTGATACATTATTCATGAAGTTTCATGAAAGCCATATGCCCACTTAGGGTTTATGAGATGGTCTATTTGTCGGAGAAATTAGGTGGGAAAGATTTGTAACTGAAAATTTGCTTCATTAATAATGCATAAATGTACTATGTGATAGACAGTTTGAGGTATGATTGGCATGTGGTAAGGCTAAATATGGACATTGTAAACAAAAGCATGTGACTGTTGTGCAGGAAAATTAGTCCCCTGAAAAAGCATGCAAAATATCCCAAAAAAATGTGGAAAGGGGCCTACTTTTCATTGGGGGTAGTCCAGATGTATTCCATGATTTATATTCCACCAAAACATGTTATTATTCACCTATTTATATTATTTACCTTTATGTTCAATGTTATGAAATATCCACTTCAATCATGTTAATCCACTTGCTTTGCATCACATAAAACTAGTGTACTCCTTCACTTAATTCAACACAAAAAAAGTCAAATCTAAATCTAAATCCACAATAAATGATTGTTTAATCCATAGAAGAATTAATGCCAATGATGGCCAACATAGGGAATTCCTGGAGGGTTCGGATACAGTCCCCTAACCAATGTGATAACACAATCAGGGATAATTTCCCGGTCACTGGTACAGCTCCAAACAGTCTCATCTTCACCCATATTTTGCAAACTCCTCTGCTTTTTTTGAAGATAGCGATAATCCATCCATGCAGCCCTGTCCTTGAGCATCTTCCAATACCTCTTATAAAAACCCTTTCTCAAAGTATTGTTTTTTTTCTTCGCTGCTTGACCAGCACCCAACCATCTGGGATGTTTGGTGGTGACACAAGGACGACAGTAACAGAGTGTACACTCTTCACTGGCAAGGTCCGGCAGAATAAATCCATTCTCTCTTTCTTCATCGTGTCCACCTTGATTTACAGGGTCCAAGGGAGCCACATTGTTCCCAGCATCGCTGTCATGATCGTCTGAGCTATCCTCCATGTTAGGTCCATCAACTGTAGATGATGATGATGGCACAGGTTCAACAACATCCTGGACTGATTCAGTTCTGATACATTGTATCCCTTTATCCACCATTTGTGGTTCTGCTTCCACTAAGTCCATCCCATGAAAAGTGAAAATACCTCTTATCAATTCCCTTTCTTCCTCTGTGACATAAATTTGGTATAGCAATTTTTGAGACATGGCAAAAAAGTTAGCATTCAAAGACTGGCTCTAGTCTAAGTGTGTGAGAAAAATCAGAGTCAGCAATTTCATCTACCTAACCCGAGCAATAGAATTGTCCTGAGTCAAGGGGGGATAGGTAGGCCTAATATAGGACTCAGATTGCTATGTATAGAAACTTTGTATCCATTGCTTCCAAATATCTGACCAAAAATTGAATCTCTTTTTCTTTTTGATTTCTCGTCCCACCATTCGCCTTGGATTTCTAGAGTCCTTTTCCAGCACAGTGGACGTCACCTCGCTGTCTTGGTGCTCATTCCAGTCCAGGACTGACAAGTTGGTTCGGATTTGGTAGTTGGCCCTTTCGAATACGATTCTTTTGTTGTGATATTGGAGCAGAGAATTATTAAAACTTTCGACATAATGCGTATCCCTGCATCCAATGTAAAGATGCGGTGATTTATAAACCAACAGACTGTGAAGATACTTCTTGAGGGCTGCCTCTGCAGGGGCTGAAGATATTTCTCGCTTGCTGGGTTCATAGTCATGATCAGACCGACATGGGGACTCCTGATGACAATTGGCATGATTGTTCTTATAGTGCTCAATCACATTATCTATGCTGGCTTTTAGTCTTTCTGTGTCCCCCTCACAGCGTTTGATGCACCAATATATATGAGTTTTTACAGATGCTGACTTATCTGCCAAGTCAACAAACCAAGACCTTCCTTCTAAATATTTCCTCCCCTTTGTCAGTTTCGCCATTCCTTTGGCCACACCCTTTGTCATATGCCAGGTATCTAAAGAAGTAACGGTTGGGGAGCGTTCCACACGGACAAACTTAGTGATCGAGGCATTGTTATCATGTGAATGCACTCTGATTGGGACACTCTCTCTGTCAAAATATTCATAGATCCTCCGTGTTCCCACCATTTCGTGCCTTTGAGTGATTGGATCGTCATCTTTGAAATTACCTCATTCTGTAGGACCTTATGCGTCTTTTCGCCCAGGCAGACAACATCAGTAAAGCGGGCATTTTTTCGCCAACAATGTCTAGCGTCAGTAGCAATGTCAATACCATCCAAGCCGGTACTTTCAACAGAAGCAGCAATTTCTTCCAACAAAGCATCTGATTTTGACTCCTTCACAACTCCATCCGTGACAGGAAGATACGAATCTTGGAATTTAGTAAGTGTCTTGTCTCCCATTTTTCCAATGTCAGCTGCATCACATATACGTTCATACTGATTCGGCAGGATTCCTGAGACAAAGTAACTATGGGCCATCCTTAGATTCACCGTAAATTTGCCTCCTTCCACATGGGGTGAAGTCGTCCAATATATGTTGTGTTTGCCTGTTTGGCAAGTGACATGAAATAGACCGACATGGCCATCTCTTGCAGTTTTTTCCTCCCGGACTGCCATTTTTGATGTACATGTCCTGTGGTGCAAGCAAACTCTGTCCAACAAATTGTCCAAAGATTGAACTGTCATTAAATATATTGGTGATTTGGTTTCATTCTTCTGGCAGTATTGGGAAGAAGTGCCACTAGGTTCACTTTGGCATTTATCAGTTGATGATGATGATGCATCTTCGTTGTCCCCCTCAAACGTGTTGTGCAGTTTATAAAAATCGACAAGTTCCTTCAAAAGCTGGTAATTGGTTATCTTTGAGGCAGTTCCTCCACCAAGATGTCTTTTTATGCCGTCTATGTCATCAAATAGGTTGACTTTTTCGTTTTCAGAATTCGCCTTGAATTCTAAGCATCCCCGAACGATAAATGATGTCTTCTGGCTTTTTTCCTTCCTCTTTCGGACTTTCGAAGGACTGTCAGATGGGAATCTCTTCCTTGGGTTCTCCAAACGCTCCTTTTCTCTCGATCTTACAGGTACAGGAATTGGTGACGGATGTTCATTTGACGACCCTCCAGCAACTGATGCTGAACTCAGACTTTGAAAGTTTTCTTGTTCAGCCATTGTAAGATTCAGCTTTGATACACAGCCTACTATTGCATTATGTTTTCAAAGAATTACCTTTCTCCCCATCTCAAAATAAGGGATGGACTCTCCCAATCCTTCCTGCACCCTGATGTACTCAAAAACTGTTATAGTAGCACTTCAAAGACCTTTGGCATCTGGCAAAACCATCCCAATCCCATTTTCCCCCAGTAACACACTTTGCCAGCTATCATTTGACTTCCTCAGGTCAAGAGTGCAATGAACTATAAATGATCTATCACCCCACCACCTCCAAGGAAGGGGGTGTATCATAGAAAATGACTGAAAGACACCAGGATACAGGTATCACCAAGATAGGATGCACATCACCAAAACCTGAGATGACCCCTCAAAAACTCAAGAGTCTGTGGGCTAATACTGTACCAGGATATCTCATGTGGAAGACTATCACATAACAGATTCTGCACATTGCCCTTGGTCATAAACCACAAATAAAACACAAATACTATGTGTGTGAAGAGATGAATTTTATCCAGGAAGTGCACCAAAACCACGTTGTATTTCGTTACGAGTGACGTAGCAACCTATTTATACCTATCACCAAGACCTAAATACTGCCCACTCCGCTCAGCAGGATATCTACCTGGGAATACATTAACTCGTGGCCTGGCCACTAGCGGTACGTGTTTAACAGCTTTTACACCTTCAATTAAACCATATATTATTGAACTAACAACAATCATCACTAGGATGATAACATTTCAGCCAGAAAACTAACAACAGCACCTACTGATTTCAGGATGAGTGAAACAATAGATCCAATAATACCCGGAAGAGCTACAATTGATTTCTTAGCTAATTCTTTAAGCCACCGAGCAAATTTCTTGAGTCCTTCCTTTACTCTATTTTTAATGCTTGGTTCTGGTTTTAGAGGGTTCGGATTAGACCCAGCTGTCAATCTAATGGAATTACCAATAGTCAATCCTACAGTGGTTAGTATCATAGTGAGTGAAGTTACTAAAGTACCAATTTTCACACCTTCCAATTTCAAGAGTAATTTTATTCTTCCTTTCAGAGCAATCTTTGAATCTGTTTTTTTCAGAACATATTTCCATATTCTATTCAAGTTTTCCCTTTGTGATTCATATTCATTTTCAATTTCTTTGTCTATTGCTTCCTTTATTTCCTGTTTCTTCTCGGGGTCACTCTCCTTCTCGTACTGCTCATCAAACCGTTCAATCTTATTTCTAAGTTTGGTTATACTATTCTCCACCTCTTTCATTTTGGGGGTTACTTTCTTAATTTCTCTAGAGTCTAATAATTCTTCTAATTCTTGATCAGTTGCATTAGATACTACCGCAATTAATTCTTCAAGGAGATTTACTGAATCATAATTTCCATCATCACTGTTAACTGTATCTTCAAATTGATTTACTTCATTTGATCTCTGCTCTGTTGGTCTTCTGACTGGTTTCGGAGATGAAGGTCATAACTCATGAACAGTCTCATGCGTATTAATTTGTTCTTTGGTATTATTATTGGAGTGCTTGCTCCCGTTGGATTTCGTTCAGGAGGTGGAGGTCGTAATCCAGGAACAGTCTCCTGCGTATGTTCTGGTGGATCCGATTCATTTACTCTTTGTTTTGTTCCAACAATAGACACATCTTTTGTGGGGTTTAAATAATGGCTCATTTCACTTAATTTGCCCACGACTGACTTTCCACCAGCAAACTTATTAATTTCAGATTTGTTTAGAAGATTTCCTTCTTTATTCGTTATCTTAACCTAAACTAGTTCTCCTTTGCTACTCCGACCAACCATGAATAGTACATCCTCAAAAAGAAATTGTATATCGGGTGGGTTTATTTTTAAAATAACATGTTCATTAATATTCTTAACTTCATATCCCGTAAAAATGAGTTTTTCCAATTCCTTTAAACGTCCTTTTGTAAACCTAAAGTTTTTAGTTTTTTTTGAAACCACTGGAATTTAGAATTTTCCTTTTTATTTTTTCTTTATCCTTCACATCCGAAATAATCCACAATTCATTTTTTATTTTTTTAGATATTATTTCAATTCCTTTTGACCAGTCAACATTCGGATTATTATAGTCCAAATTTGTGGGGTCATCAGATAAATTACTATCAGAACTAGATGATGAGTTGTAAGATGTATCCACATCATTAGCATCAACATTAGAATCTTCAGGGGAATCAGAACTAAAAGGGGGATCATAATTAACAGGTACATCATCTTCGGGAGGGTTGTCACGTCCGCCATCAGCCATTAAGATTAGTTAAAATACCAAATTAAAATGACAACTCCACCGGCCACTGCTGATAAAATAAATTTAATGTTTTAATGATCGGTAAAAAAACTTTTTTTTTATTTCCCTACTTAATGTTTTTTCCCGCGTAAGTGGTGCTAATTGTTCCGGAGGCCGGCGCTCCTAGGGGGTCTTTTTATCCACCAAGCTTCGCAACACTCTGTGCGCTTTCAATTTGTAAGTCTTTACGGGCGGGCCTTTCATTAAAGGAGGTGTAGTATTCTTTTTGCGGTTGATATCATTTTTCCCAATACTCATTAATGACGGCGCTATCAAAATATTATTGTTGTAATTCATGATGTTCCCGATTTTTAAAACCATGTTGGACCCAATGATGTATAAACCTGGGGCAATTACATGATCCAATCTGGTGTGGGTTTCGGCAATTGATTTTTGATACCTTTGAATTGAGGTAGGAATGTCGGCGTGTTTGTTGATTGAGTCTTTTAAAAGTTTGGTAAATTCTTTCTGGGCATCAAATTCAGTTCCTGTTGCTCCCGTAATTGGGGTTCTGGTGAGTGCTTGGGACCCTAGTATGCAGTAAACATATGTTCGGACAGAATCGTTAAGTCGCTCGATACCGGGGTTTGAGAAGCCAGATGATTTAAAAATCATGAATTGTTGATATGTTTGGCAGTGGTTCTCTTTGATAACGTCAAAAACATTTTTATGCTGATTAACATGCCACTTAATGAAAGTATCTGGATATTTGAAGGTAGCCATTCCAGCATCCCAATCTGCTGTAAACATTGGAGGCATTTTAGTTTCGTGAACCTGTATGGCATGATATATGTTGCAATATTCAATAAAAATATTTTTCATGCAATATTGATTTTTGTTCATTCATCGTTTCATTTTTGATGCAATGTTACACTTTTGTATGCAATGTTAACATTTCCATTCAATGTGTGTTCATATTTGAGGCAATGTTACATTTCTTTATGCAATGTTTACTCGATAATTGTTCATTCAATATTTCTTATTAGATGCAATAATTCACTTTTTTCATGCAATAATGTTCAAATTTTCATTCGATAGTTGCCCTGATAATTGATCATTCAATGTTTCGTATTCGATTCAATGTTTCTCTTTTTTATGCAATAACGATTTCTAAATTTCATAAAATGATCATGTCATATTTGGCAATTATTCATTCAATGTTGGCCGAAACCTTTTCATTCAATATTTTGCGAAAATATTTATGCGAAAACTGCGTTGTGGGTAAATTTAGAAACGCGGACGCTGATTGGCTAATCTCGTGACGGGGAATAAGACAGCTCCATTGTTGTGTACATGCTGTCAATGGCTGTATGAATGAGACCAAACCATACAATTGTGATTGTCATGACAGCCTCCCTCCAAGCTCGAGCATATTAAACGACTTTGGAAAAAGTTGTGTACAATGTGCTAGTGGTACATATCGCTCCTATTCCACTACACGAGATTAGCCAATCAGTGTCTTCGTTTCTAATATTACCCACAATGCAGTTTTCGCATAAATATTTTCACAGATTATTGAAAGAAAAAGGTTGCGCCAACATTGAATGAATAATTGCCAAATATTGCATGAAAATTTAATCGTAATTGCATGAAGAAAATTGAAAACATTGCATCAAATATAAAACTTTGAATTCATATTATCGAATGAGAATTTGAACATTGAATGAAAAAAGTGAAACATTGCATCAAATATGAAACATTGAATGAACAATCATCGAGTAAACATTGCATAAAGAAATGTAACATTGCATCAAATATGAACACACATTGAATGGAAATTTTAACATTGCATAAAAAAGTGTAACATTGCATCAAAAATGAAACGATGAATGAACAAAAATCAATATTGCATGAAAAATATTTTTATTGAATATTGCAACATATATCATGCCATAAACCTGCATCAGGAAAAAAAACATTTTTGAGTCATTTATGTAGTAACCAGGATCTGTGATGTTGGGATTATAGTCTGGAACACTCCAAGAAGTCCATCCGTCAAAAACCGAAAACTCATACTCGTCTTTTAAACCAAACTCGCTCAGCAACTCTCCCGGCTTTCTCCGGTTAATACCATTATTTGTTTCATTAAAATTTATTTCTCCTGGACTGGGGATCTGTAAATTTTTTATAATTTTACAAATCTGGTAATATGTGTGGAATCTATAAAACGATCTGATCATTGGAATTTTGTGGTTCAAGTGTTTGTTAACCGAAACCCCACAGCCGATTGTTGCAAACCACACTGCCATGTTAAATTGATTCGGGTAAAACGACAATGGGTTTTTTTCCAGTCGCAAACAATCTGATCTATTTTTCAAACGTAAAAACCCCGAAGTTATATTACTTTCTTTTATTTTGAAAAAGTCGTCATCACTAATATAAACCGCAAAATTAAAAAAGTCATAATCAATAGTCTTCTTGTGTTTTGTCGCCAGCAGATAGTACATAATTTATTTAAGCGAAATAGGGAGGAGCCGAAGGGATTACTGAATGGATTACTGGTGAATAATAATTGTAATCATAATTTACTGTGGCTTGATTTTTTCCAACATTTCCGTTTTGGCAATTTTTTTCCCCTGCTCTAAAAAAGATTGTTTTAAGGTATCCACATTAATAGTATCTAAAGGAGTATCTCTTTGTTTTTTTCTGATGGCATTTTTCATAGAAATATATTTCTCCTTTTCTTTTATGATTAATGAGAATTCCCTGGTTGTGATGTGAGAATCGCTAATGGCTTTATTGACTAAATCATTAATGGTGTTGAGTTTTGAAATTGCCAACATTCCTATTTTCTCATGTTTTCCTATTTTTTCAAGTATGTTTTTTTTCTCCCAACTTAGGGCCGATGAGATAATGGTGCTTCCAATTGTCACTCCTCCTAACGCCAAACCTATTGGTGCGGTTAGTACACCTGCTTATGCGGACACACCAACTGATCCAGCTGTTACGCTAGTTCAATTTAGAAAGTGGCTAATGCCAGTAATTGCGTTGAATGCTTTTTTTGTACTTTGAGAATATCTTTCTCCTAAACTAAATACTTCTTGACTTCACAGATCTGTTGGAGTCTTGTGGTTTATCTGCATATTTTAAGTATTCTGGCAAATTAGGATCAATCACATTTTCATTACTCTCACTCATTTATTTAGGATGATTTTAAAGATGTGAAATGCTAGAATCTCCTATAGGTACTACAACTTTCGGGGGGGGGGGGGGGGTAGATATCCTAGTATTTATTTTTATTGACGGGGGGTTGTTTCAGGCAAAGCACGCTAGTTACTTTGGATGGGGGAGGGGCATTAGCTCCCAAAGGAGCAGTGGTAGGAGTTTGAGATTTATCATCCGGAGCTGGAGCTCCTGTTGGAGTTTGAACTCTCACTTCATGATAATCTATCCGTGGTTCATGTTGAATTTCTTCTAGTACTTTCTTCTAGTTTTTTGATCGCTTCGAATAACCCCAAATTCTGCTCGATTAGTAATAAGGGAAGTTCTAGCTGTACATCTGATCCCTTGAAATATACACTGGATATCCCCCACCTTTGGGTGTGTCTTTACATTTGGGGTGGTGACCACATGTGATGGATTCATTTAGTTCTAATAGATGAAATCGTTGTTCGTCTGTGAGATCCGAAGGGTGTACGCCTGTAGGATTTAAAAAAAAGGGATCAACACCACATCTTTTGGTGGGGGTAGACACAGGTAGACTTAGGTCGTAATCCACTGTTGGTGTGTCAGCCCCTGTTGGAGTGTCAACTACCGTTGGAGTGTCAGCCTCTGTTGGGGTGTCAACTACCGTTGGAGTTTGCTTTGGGGGTGGGGTTGGGAAGGAGGTTTACAATCTGGAGCACCGGCTGGTGTTGGATCGCTTGGATCTATCTGTGGTTTATGCTGAATTTCTTCTAGTATTTTCATCCAGTTTTTTTGACGCTTCGAATAACCCCAAATTCTACTCATTTAGTAAGAATAGAAGTTCTAGTTGTACGTCTGCTCCATTGAAATCCACAGGACGGTTGTGTTCGTCAGTTATCCAGATTCTAAATTCGTTAAATTTTTCTTCACATGGTCTGTTTCTCAACCCCGTCAAATATTCTTTGAGTGAATCTCCGAAATCACACTCCTTCAATGGAATTCTTGCTAGCAAATCTGACTAACTTGAATTGTAAATTATGTCATTTTTATCGATTATATCGCAGTGAATGCGGAAGAATTCGAACGGTCTAAAATTAATTGGTTTGTCGCCAACATGACATAGCCGGGGGTCGTCACCAACTCATTAAATCCCCCCTTGGGAACATTAGATCCCAAAAGATCTTTCACTTCCTCCGTAACTATTAGACAATACTGCATTTTATCTTTTTTTCTACAAGCGACCCCAAGTAAGCCGGTTGTTTCCTGGAGTTGAAAACCTGATCCATATTGGTTGTGCCCACCTACTTCCATTTGGGCTCTGAAACCCTCAATGAAAGATTTTACCATGTATAGTCCATCTGGAAGTATAAAGCGGTACCTACCAACCCCTTTTTTGATTGTGAAGTTATTGTTTCCTAATTTTCTAGAAATGTTGTAAAAAGTACAGGGCAGTCCTACAAAAGTAATTCTCATACCACTAACATTAGACAACATCTCATCCAACGGAATTGTAAGGTTGTTACAATTTTGACCACTTAACCACTTTGACTCAATCATAACTATTTTTTCACGCATTTATTTAAGTTAGTTTTAAGTTTTTTAAGTTTAGGGAGAGCTCCGTTGTTTTGTAAAGTTTTTTAAGTATAGAGATGTTAATTTTTTTTCAGTTTTCAGTTTTTTAAGTTTAGAGATATAAGTTTTTTTATTTTTTGGGAGAACTCCTTTAGGAGCTAATGCTCCTCTGTTTTTTAAGTTTTTTTAAGTTTAGAGATTTTAAGGTTTTTTTATTTGTTCAGTTTTTCAGGTTTTTTTAAGTTAAGAGATTTTAAGTGTTTTTTATTTTTCAGTTTTTTCATTTTTTTTAAGTTTAGAGATTTTAAGTTTTTTTTTATTTTTTTATTTGTTATTATTTTAATTTTAGGAATTTTAGATTTATTGAACAAATAAGATTTCATGGTGTTGGTTTTTATTTTTCCCTTTGTAAACAAACAAAGTAAATATCAGGATTTCCCTTCAAGGTTTCCCTCTGGGGTTCCGTCATCTTGTTGAACCTTTCTGATAGATAAGTTGTGATTTCAACAATACTACCCAATTTTGAAAACACTAGAGTAATTTCCAGTCTTTCGCCAAGCTTTCTTTGTGCTTTAGAAATATCTTTCATTTTGTATCTTTCATCAATTTCTAAGTCTTCGAGTTTACCATAATTTTTTGGTATTTTAGGTTTGAAATCCATGTTCAAATCCTCTAAAAATTTTGATAGATTTTCGACATTTTCGACTTCTTTATTTTCACTTATTTTACCCTCCATTTATAATACCTTTTTTTTAAATAGACGAATTATCAAGTTTTTAACAATTTAAGAAAAAAAAATCTTAAAAGCAACAAATAAAGTATCAACCTAAAAAAGAATTTTGTCGAGATTGTCTTTCTGACGTTTTAAAGAAAAACTACAACCACCATCTAAAATCTGAAAAACATAAAAAATAACACAAAAAAAATCAGAGGAATTAAATAGGAAACTAATGCCTAAGAACGAACTTCCTCTAATTCAGAACGAACTTCCTCTAATTCAGAACAAAGAGCCGACGAACGAACCTACTAACAGTTCTAGTATAATACTTCACAACTGACAGAAACAGAGGAATTTTTTTTATCGATGGCGGGGAAAATTAAAGGAATAGAAATAGTAAACAAATTTGGAAGAAAGGAAAAAAAAACCATTTACCTTCAGATTTTGTAACTGTGAAATTTAGACAACCACAAGTAGTAACAGACTTGTCGAATTACAAAGAGAAATTGTTGAGATTTTGTCACTTCTAAAAAGTTATCATTTTAAGATAAGTATTAATTTGGAAGTTAACTATAAAGAATAACACCGAAATACTTCATGGAATTCAATCTCCTTTTGAAGTTGTTAGCAGAAGTTGCAGTACAAAAATGGTTGGATTACATCACATTACAAATCGAAGAGAGATATTTTAAAGGAAGTGGACTGACACTTAAAAAGATAAACATAGCGGATTTATTTTTAGTTGCATACAGAGCTACCAAAGGAGGGCACTTAATTAAACTTCCTTTCAAATCTAGTTCGATAATTAATGTACAATGTAATGACGGGAAGTGTTTTTTGTGGAGTTTGTTAGCAGCACGTTACGAACCAATTAATCACAATTGTGATGCTAGCTCCTACAGGATATATGAAGGTAAAGTCAAAATAAATAATTTTCCAGTATGTGTAAAAAAAGATGTGCCAAAAATTGAAAGAGAAAATAATTTGAAGATTAATATTTTTGAGTTGGTGAAACCAGCGGGAGCTAATAAGCAATTAAATAATATGTTAGATTACACTTTGGAACCACTCTATCTATCTGATAATTTTGAGGATGAAAACGTAATAGATATTTTGTACTACCAAGAACATTATATGCTACTGAAAAATATATCTGTGTTTTTTCGTAATAATAACAGTAATAAAAAATATTTATGTAGAAGGTGTATGAATGCTTTTGATAGGGAAATAACTCTAGTTAATCACAAAAAGAAATGTGGGGTACATGATTATTGCGCAGTCAAAATGCCAAAGAAGGGAAGTGCAGAGGCAAACCTAAAATTTAAAAAACACTCGTTTAAAAATAGGGTTCCTTTTGTGATGTACGCCGATTTCGAAGCAACTAGTGATAATTTAAAAGATTCAGAGGGTGTTCTAGTAAAAGTTACAGATGAGGGGTCAGAAAAAACTAAGCGATTAAAAATCCAAAAAGCCTCTGCAGTGGGATTTATATTCATTCAGATTATCAAGAACTTTTTGAAAGTGCATATTTTTCATACCGCGGGGAGGATGTGGTTGATTGGTTTTGTGAGTGGTTAATGCAGAAAGAAGATGAATTTGGGAAACTTTTAAACACAGAAGTAGAAATGGAATTTACTAGCGGAGAGCAAGAAAAGTTTGAGTTGGATAAGAAAAACCGAAACTGCTAATATTGTGGCAAAGATAATAAGAATAATGAAAAAATAGTTAGGGATCATGACCATTCCAGTGGTAAGTTTAGAGGTGCGGCTCACAGCTTTTGTAACCTCATCGCAAAACATGCCAAATTTGTACCGATTTTCTTCCACAATCTTAGTCACTATGACTCTCATCTTTTCATTAAAACACTGGTTAAAAAAACATTGATTAAGAAGACAAAAGGTAACAGACTGAAACTCCTTCCCAAATCAGCTGAAGACTATATTTCTTTTCAGTTTGGTTGTTTTCGGTTTTTAGATTCCTTCAGATTTCTGCAATCCGGTTTGGACATCATAACAAAATCAATGGTAGATTGTGACTTCAAAATCACCAGGAAGTTTTGTCCAGACAACGAAGACTTCAAATTACTGAGAAAGAAAGGTTCTGTACCATATTCTTTTTACACCTCACAAGAATGTTTCAACGAAGAAACACTTAGAGAAGATATGTTTTTTAACAATTTGAAAAATGAAATGGAACCTCTGGAGGTGTATCAAAAAGCAAAAGAGATTTGGGATCACTTCAAGGCGAAAGAAAGTGGGAGTTGGGGCTCTCGCTGGGACCATGGAAAATTTATAGATTTGTACCTAAAATCTGATGTGTTACTTTTGGCAGACATTTTTTGAAAATTTAGAGATGTCAATTTAAACTATTTTGAAATCGATCATTGTCATTGTTACTCCGCTCCTGGTGTCACTTGGCAAGCGGATCTGAAATAAACAGGCATCAATCTTGATTTACTAACTGAAGTTGATTCTTTTCTGCTATTTGAAAAAGCAATAAGAGGTGGAATTTCTGGGGTAATGGGAACTAGATATTTCAAAGCTGATGACCAACATAAACTTCTGTATGTCGACGCAAATAATCTTTACGGTTGGGCCATGATGCAAATGTTACCTGAGTCTTATTTCAGAGTTTACGAAGAAATACCCGAAATAACAGAAGAGAATATAATGAATATTTCTGAAAATTCTCCGATAGGTTTTTATTGTGAAGTCGACCTGGAATACCCAGAAAAAATTAAGTTTAAATCATTGAATTTTCTGTATTGTCCGGAATCATTATCAAATTCCCTACGAGGAATTGAGTGACTACCAGAAGAAATTGCTGGGGGATGAGAAGAGACCTAAGGTTGAGAAACTTATCTTGAATCAGAAAAATAAGAAAAACTACATTGTGCATTACAGGATTTTACAATTTTACCTAAAGCAAGGAATGGTGTTGAAAAAAATTCACAACGTCATAAGTTTTAGGCAGAAAAAGTGGTTGGGAAAATATATCGATTTCAAAACCAAACAGAGAATGGTGGCCAAAACAGACTTTGAGAAAGATTTTTTCAAATTAATGAATAACGCTTTCGACGGAAAAACCTGTGAAAACATAAGGAACAGGAAGGGTGTTGAGTTGGTGACAGACCCCGACGTTGCAATGAGGAAACACGCTAATCCTAAGTTCAATTCGGAAGTTATATTCGATGAGGATTTGGTTGCAATTCTGATGAGAAAAACAAGTATGGTATTCAACAAACCACTTTACATTGGGGCTACAGTTCTAGAACTATCTAAATTACTAATGTACAAATTCTGCTACGAAACTTTACAACCACACTTTGGCAAGAAAAACATAGAGTTGCTCTATCTTGACACTGACAGTTTTGTCTTAAAGTTAAAGACTGACGATTTGACAAAAGATCTTACAATTCTGAAAGAACATTTCGACTTCAGTAGCTACCCAAAAATCATCCACTGTATGACAGGAGTTAAGTGAAAGTCCCAGGATATTTTAAAGATGAGTTGGCTGGGGATGAAATGAAAGAAGTTATTGCTTTGAAAAGTAAAATGTATGCCTACAAAACTGAGACCTCTGATGCAAAAAAGTTAAAGGGAATAAGTAAACATGTGGTAAAAACTGGTATTTCATTTGACGACTATTACAGTTCGTTGGTTGATAAAAAAACATGGTACCATGATATGAGGGTTCTGTGATCTGACAAGCACAATATGTTTGTAGAGGAAGTTAATAAACGAAGTTTAAATCCATTCGACGATAAGAGATATATTTTAGATGATGGAATTTCAAGGGTTCCGTATGGAGCACCAACACTATGAAGTGCAGCGAAGCTCGCCCCTGTTGGCTATATTGAATAAAATATTTAAGAAAATATTCACTTAATAAATGGAACAAAATTTAAATTCAAAATTTAGAAAAATAAGAATAATAATTTAGGGTAGTATTTCTGCCGGAAAATCAAAGTTAATTGAAAGTTTGAAAGAATTTAACGATGTAGAGGTTATTCCAGAGCCTATAGATGAATGGAAAATATATAATGGAAAAAATACGTTGGAACATATGTACAGTAACCCTAAAGAATATTCTGAAGAATTTCAAATGATGGCACTAGAAACGTCTTTTAGAGATAATAACAGTGCAGATTCTGAAAAAACAATAATTTTGGAAAGGAGTATTTTCTCTACACATCAAGTCTTTTCGAGTTTGGGTCGTTTTGAGGGGAATTTAACTCAGGATCAATTTCAGAATTTAGAGGATAAGTATTCTGAATACTTTTATGAAATGTATGAAACTGGAAAACTGGAAAACTTCATAATTTATCTTAGAACCGACCCAAAAATTTGTTATGGGAGAATGCAAGAACGAAATCGTGAGGAGGAAAAATCTGTTAGTTTAGAATATTTAAATTATGTTCATTATCATCACGAAGAAACATTCATTAAAAAACACCTGGAGGTTCCGGTTATAGTTTTAGACGGAAACGATAGAATAGAAAATGTAAAAAATATATTTATTAACTTAATGCAAACTAATAAGCATAAATGCTGTTCAAAATGCAAAGTATATTAACGCTATGAGTATTATTTTAAAAAAAGTCAATCCAAAGATGGGTTGCAGGGTTACTGTAAAGATTGCCATAGAAACTATAATAGGGATGGCATGAGAATAGAATATAAAGATCCTAACTTTTATACGATTCACAAAATGTGGGTTTCTATGAACCGTTGTGGTACAATGGTACCACTTGAAAAATATCTTGGTTGCACTAACCAGTTTTTTATTGATTAGTTGAATTGGCAAAGAGAGGGGAAAATTATTGTAGATGAAGAATACGATCATGTTTTACCGGTGGCTCGTTTTAAAGTTGTTCAAGAAATCTGCTGTAATTGGGTAAATATCAACCCGATCAGTATGAAAGAAAATCGGAGTAAAGGTGCAAAATTATTCCCAAATATCTACAAACTTCAACATCAAAAGCCAAAGATTGTCTGGAAAATTATGTGTTCCCAAATGATGAAGAAAGGAACGAAACTTTGAGTAAATTATCTGATGTTGAAAAACATCCTGCAGTTGTCAACATCTTAAAGTGATTTTATGTTAGATACCGGAAGCCACTCATTGAATTTTTTCGGAGTGACCTTTCCATTTAACTAAACCATATTTTTCTCCCTTAACTGTTTTGTAAAGTAAAATTTTTTCGATTTTGTATTCGATTTGATCTGGGTTTGGAACGTAACTTAATTTCTCTGTGTAAAAATAACCGTCTATAATTTCTGATTGATAATCCTCGAGTTGGTAGACGATAGGTTTTGTGAAAATTATTTGTTTTATTTTAAAACTCCTTCTGTAAAATTAGGAAGATAACCTTTAGAAAATATGGTTTTGTATTTGGTTATTCTAACGCTGTCACCAATCTTGTATTTTGGATGACCATAATCTTTAAGTAGAAATGCTCCATAGAGATTGTACCAAACTGTTCTGGTATTATCTTCTTCTCTAGATTCGATTGGTTTCATTCCAATGGATGAGTGAAATGTATTGTTGTAACCATTCACTAGGTTTTCAAGAATATCCAACCATTTGTTAGTCTCTTTTGCAGTGAAATTATTCCACATTCTAGTTTTTAAAGTACGATTAAATCTTTCTACAATGGCTGCTTTTTTGCTTGAGAAAGTTGAGAACCATTCTATGTTATTTTTTTCAAGTAATTCTTTCAGTGATTTATTGTAGAATTCGTTACCATCATCAAATTGTAATTTCTCTGGTTTTGCTTCTTTAAAAATAGTGACAAAAAAATCTTTAACGTCTTCTCTCTTTTTAGTCTTGAGAGGTAAGGCTCAAGCGTAACAGCTGAATAAATCAATGACCGTTAAAATGTATCTGTAATTTTTATTGTCTTTTTTTATACTTCTGTAAATCCACTAAATCAGCTTGCCATTGTTGATCTACGTAAGAAACCATTGTTTTTCGGAAAGTGAATTTTTCGGTGATTGGTTTGTGTATTTGGTAGGTTTGTAAACAAACTAGGAAATCTTTCAATTCCTTTTTCTTGATTGCCATTTTATCTGTTTTTATTTTTCTCCAAAGTTGACTTTCATTTGTATAGGCCACAGTACTTTGGGGATTAAAGTATAAATCTCTAAGATATTGTCATTTGAAACATCTTTCGCTAGAACCTTGTTCGTTGGAACTTTGTTCGTTAAAACCTTTTCGGTGGTCATTTATTTACCATTTTCTTATTGTTAGTTAATGGCTGGAATGTTAATTGGTGCTGTAGTAAACACCGTTGCCTTTTCTGGAGCGGGATATCTTTTCAAAGCCAATGACAAAAATGGTTATCAAGACGAACTGAAGAGACACAATTTAGCTACCGAAAAATTACAAAGGGAATCTAAGGCTTGGGATGAACATCGGAAAGAAACCATTGATTTCGTTAACCTTCAATTGAAAAGAGAAAATGAAAGTGCAATTGATTTCCGAAATGTTGATGCTTCTTTTGTTCTCTACAACGAACTTCACCCAGAGAATAAAGTACAACTTCGTAAAATTCCTGAATTAAAAGATTTCTACCAACCGAGTGAGGAAATGAAAACTATGAATATCTTTTTATTGTCAGTGGTGTGATCGGAGCAGGACTTTTAGTGAAATATATGATATGAGGGAGGGGTGTTTTTCGATTTTTTGATTTTTTTGATGTGTGTGTAACCTGGAAATGTTATTAATGTTGGATATCGTTTGTAGTGTCTCTGGGGAAAAACGCTTTTGCGTGAGTAGTTGATTTTAACCCTTTATTAGTAAGGTATTTTTAGAAAATTTGTGTTAAGGAACTTTAGTGGGTTTTTTTGGGGGGGGGGGGTGTAGAGTATATGTAATATGCTGGTCGGTGCCTAAATCAACAGTTTTAGAGTTGGAAATGGGGTGCGGAGGGCTTGGAAATCATGAAAATTTAAAATTTTGAATTTGGAGCAGCCGATTTTGCCGTTTTACAGTCACTAGGGGTGTTAAAATAGGCTGTAACCCTGCATATTACATATACTTTCTTAGATGAGCAAAGTAGAGGCGCTATAGTTTTTCCTTGAAACATGCATATTCAGTGAAAAAAATACATCTCTGAAGGAGATAACATCAAATCTTGTCTCGAGAGACATATGTATATATATTTTGGGAAGATAAGGGCAAATTTGTATAGTCGCCAAGGTGGCTCAGACACTCTCTTTTTGGTTCTAGTAAAAATGAAAAGGTCAGGGGCCATTGTGCTCACCGTATAGATATTTGATGGTTAAGCATTCATGCTGGTTACGAAACATTGAAAAGTATTTCAAATTAAAAACCCATGTTCCATATCATACTGGTGGTTAAGTGGGTGTACTCATGATATCACTCATTTCCATTTATGGGGTAATCAAGTGCCATCAACGTGACGTCGGAAAAATCGATATCAGCACCAATACGTCACAGGGTAGATTCTTACTCCAGGAAACTTATTATTGCATCGTTCCAGGTGGAAAGGGTCGATGCATGGAGAGCTAAATCAGGTCAAATCGTAGTCAACATCGGAAAATCGCGATAATTCAGTCAGATTTTGAAATTTTCCTTTTTTTGTGCAATTTGTTGATGGAACTACCTGTGTCGAATAAGAGGTGACTGGGCAGCCGACAGCTGGGTAATATTGCCCTTAAAAATGCCAATAGTCCTTTAAACGGCCAATTTATGCCACTTGACCTATGGGACCCTGAAAAGTAGGTCAAATCAAAAACCGTATGATATGTGATGAATTCTTGCTAGGAGAACCGACCATAAGAATTTTATTAAAAACGAGTCACATAAGAGAGATATCACACTTTTAATCTTTCCACTTTTGGCCCCCTGGTGGCCAAGTCAAGAATCAGACCAATATTTAGTGTCAGAGGTCACCTGACCTGCTGGGTACTGTACAAAGTTTCAAGTTTATAGCCCTAGCGGTTCAGAAACGTGTCACTGTTTTTGAAACGGGGTACAGACGACGGATGACAGACGACGACGGAAACGGACGCTGGACACTGCGGTATTGTATAGCCTCCTCTACGGTGAGCCAAAAATATATGGCCTGAAATGTTCTTGCGTGCGCTAGATTGTGGCTCCCCTTGGTTCTCCAGTAAGGTTTCTTGATAGTTAGGGTAATAATGTGTGCGACTGTACAGCGCTTTGAGACAGTAGATAGAACAGTGAAAAGCGCTATATAAAACTATGACCACTGTTATTATCATCATTATTACATTTACTTACGATCAACACATTTCCCTTGACGTGTATCCCACATGGTGGCGGCATCTGGACATCCTGCAAGATTAGAAGAGACTTTATTGAAAGTGACTTTAAGACGACTATACCTGGCAAGGTATGTTGCCACCGGTTCGTTGGTCAAAGGTACGCTGGTCAGCAACATCGTCGCGGCGGGGTTTTCCCCGGTTTTGGCCTCGTTTTCGAGGGCGAGGCCGGGATTCTCCGCATTTAGCGACGGTGTTGTTGACTCGCTGAGGACACTCCTCTTTGACCCGAACTTTAGCAATAGGCATGGCCGGGAGATGAAAATGGTCAAGCACCTTACGCGATTTTAACTTGTTAATAATGACTGTGTGATACTGTGATATTATATACTTATATGTTTTATACTTGTAAATTTTATTCTCCCATATGGGAGGTTAATAAATAAATAATAAAAAATAATAGTGATCTAGATCTACTTATATGGAGATTGCTTCTCTTCAATCGTGTCTTGAAAGATGAGTGAAAACAACAACATAAAAACAAATTATTCTGCGCTATAATATTGATTGGAGATAAAGCGCAATGGCTTTGTAAGCTCAAACTTCATATGAATAAAAAACCAACAGATTCCACCAAGCCGTTAGAGCAAAGATAAGACAAATCACGATGCGAGACTATAGCTATTTTACCCAATCCAGACTTGCCAAAAGAAGAAGAACGTTTCTCTGCCACCTTGCGTTGAGCTTAAACTTACGTAAAATGCATTTTTTCTCCACTTGACTCCACTGTTCGGCTGCATTTGGACATCCTGCAGAAAGACAACATAACCAGTAAATTCCAAGGAACAGGAACACTACTAGCATTATGCTCTAATTGTGGAATTAATGAGAATATTAATTAAGTACTTACGGTCAACACATTTATTTACCGTCCACTTTTTCTCGGCTGGACATCCTGTCAATTAGAAAGAATATTTGGATATCGGAATACTAGATATTGGACATGCAGTAGTGCAATACCATGTATATGGAAAGGTTAAAGGAAGCCAATCACGAAAAGCTTACAAAAATGGGGAGTTTTAGACGGCCCGGTTAAAACCAAAGCGGAAATAAGCTTCCATTGATAAATCCATAGTTCCTAAACCTGAGTTCCCCTCAGGTAGTTGATTATGTGAGCTGGGCATCTGGGTAACATTGGATAACGATGCATAGCATTACTGACTCCAGTCAGTGAACTGCATAAGAGGTAATTACCAATTTTAGTTATTTCTTTACTACGTTATCTAAATAAAGATTTTGTGCCACGACTGGATCCCTTTCATTATAACTGGTGTGTAACAAATACTAATTTGTTTGAAGTACTGATGGAATAAAATAACCAAATGTGAACAGATCACGAGAAGGATTACGAAACGTACCAGAGTACTCATTGATCTACCCAAGATGTCTACCCACTAAAACCACTGAAAAAAGAAATGACCGCCAAGGGTAGTAAAATACCTACTTGCAATGCAGTCCTTCTTCGCTTCATCCCATTTATAATCAGCGGCACAACCTGAAAATACAGCCACAGGTGAACGTGTTACATTAACGCTATCAAACTCAGTTGGCCTATTCGGTATTGCGAACATCTTAAAGTATGATTCAATGGCAGGTTTTCTGGATTTTTATGGTACGCCGTTTTTACCACAGTAAAAATAAAATCCAACGTAATTTTTATCGTGAAGGCGAAGGCATTCCAGAAGTTTTTTTGCATTAATTTCATTTTTAGGGTCTAAGTAAAGCTCGAGGCAAAATATGCACCGAGGATCGAAATTCATTTAAAATATTTTTATTCTATCTTAAACTGTTGGCTTCAAAATCTCTTTCGAATTCTCTGAACTATGGAATCTAATACAATTTGGGTGCGGTTTTTTGTCCTTTCTTTCAAGTTATGAAGTTAGCGACTAATCGATTCACACAAACGCCAGCAATACAAAACCTGTCCTGTTTCTTTTGGGGACTTGTTCATTTACGCAAACGACAGCGAATTCGTTATTGTTGAAGCAACATGCAAACTTGGTCACTTTAAAAAACTGCGCGGTAAAACCTTCCGGTGTAGAAATCGACCCATTATTCAGTTTTAAACTTTCTTTTTGGTTTCTTTTTGATATAAGAGAACGATACCAGTCACAGAGCCACTGAAATATTTTAGTTGAAAACCGCTTGGTTTTTTGTCTTATTTGCCTTATAGTTATATCACAAAATGTCACAAAAAAATTAAATTCTCCTTTTTTTCAGGAAACCTTAGCGTTTTGTAATATGATTTAAGTTACGTCAATTACTAATTCCGCAGGTTAGTTCAAGGAAACAGGTCAAAAGTCCTTTTCTGCAGCACGATTTTCGATTTATTACTGCTCCGACAGATTTATTTTCTTTTTAAAGTATACATTCGATATACTAATTTTAGCTAGTACCATAGAATTGTAGAAAATGATACTCACGCAGAACGCACTTAGAATCTTTAGTGTCCCACTTTTCTTCTGCTTTCGGACAGTCTGAAAATAGCCCAAAGCGTTGTTTTTTTAGCTTTGATCTGAATGGCATACATTATCCGATACGGTTTACATTGATATCATTTTAGGGATGATCTTTACATCACTAGTGTTATTCCTGGCAAACGATGTTCGTGTAATTTCCAAACTGAAATGATTGGACGAAGATAGCGTTTATTACCTGTCTTGGTATCTTGTTTATTATACGTCACCGTTTTTTCGTGGACGTTTAACTGGGAAGTGGAAACGGTGGCGCGAGTTTTCCTTAAGCTAAGCTATATTTATGTGTAATCTGGACCCATGCTTATCAAAGGTTAACTCCGCTTCAAACACAAAGTGCAATTTTAGCTTGAAGCATTTTGTAGCAGGGCTACTTACTGGTCTGGCAAGAGTGTCCATCACCATTGAATCCATCATTGCATTTACACGCGTACTGTCCATTTACTGTAGAGCAGCTAGCATCTTTATGACAAGCAGGAAAAGCTAGTTGCCTCAAGGTGCCTTGCGCTGTGCATTCGTACTTGACAGTGCAACCCTTCATCACAACTGAATTGCCGCTCTGAAATCGGATTATTTCGACAAAGAACTAGATTATACAAATATGAACTAAAGGAAGACATGACCGTGAACACTCAGGACAGAGGGAGGTTATCATGAGATGATACAAATAATTATGAATCATTTAGTAATACAGAGGAAAAGAGGTAATTTAAAATCTTAACTGCAAATAGGGTAAAACACATGCAGTGATAACCGTAACCATTGATGAACCAATAACCCGAACATAAAAAGTAACCCAAATACAGTGAAAGCTGCACGGTTTCCCACTTTCGCCGCTGTGTAATAAAATAAACTAATTATGTCAGGGGTATCCGAATATTACATCAGGGTTTGGTTTCACTGTATTCGTTTTGATAAACGACATTAGACGTCAATATTAGAGCAACATAAAATGTGTGTAGAGCATTTAATGCTTACGTCGATATGTTGTCCATCAATGGCATCACATCCACACTTGCCAGGCAGAACACAGTCATTTCCAAGTCTAAAGTAGCCTTCATTACAAGAACAGCCATCTTCAGGCTCACCAGCGACGCAGTCCGCGGGAGCTTTCCTCTGTTGGCAGGTCTTTTCACATGCAGGGTACGACTTGGGAGTATAGGACGCATTTGCCTCGCAGTTTAGAGCTGGAAGGAAGACAAAATGGCTTGGGCTTATTATACTCTGGTTACCCAGGAAAGTGTTATTTACAAATATTTCCAATATAGGCAAATGAATAGTTTGGTGGTTACTTTTGATTGTGATGTCACGTAGGACAAATATGGTTGGTTACAACTTACGACAGAAGTTGGCTCTTCTCCAAACACTTCCCAGCCCTTGCTTTGCACAATCATCAGCAAACACAGCCAAGTTCTTGCAGACAACATCAGGGACGTCCTTCGCCGCTGTGGCCTCTTTAGAATAGAAACACACGTCGAACTCGCAGCTGTCCTGGTATTGCTTCACATTCACCAAACCACTTGCGATACAAGCATTGAGGGGACCGTTTGTGTCTGTGATGTAACCACAGTGGTTATTGTCCTTGACTTTCGTGGCCCAAGCAACAGTGCAATCACCATTGACATCGGCTGCTTTGCAGTTGCTACAAAAAGGTAAAATAGATATATACATAAATTGAATTTACTCGAAAAAGTTTACAACACCTTCCAACTACATTATAGAAACAGCTGCTACTAGAATTCTGTTAACAACATAATAATTATTGCAGTAGGCTATGCTTTAAAGAACTGTACGATGTGCATTTAAGGTTCCATGTTTAACTATTGACAATAACCAAAAAAAACAACTACGGAGTCAGCCTGACTCTCCTAGAAATGTAGGCCTTAGATTATTTCATAAAAAAGTAGACACTGTCAGCCGACATTTTCAAATCATCTTTTTTTTCCTGGTGCAACTGGATATTCTGGCTCTTCCAACAGATTAAATGAAGTTAGAATTACAACATTTTGTTCAACTATCAATTCCACCTTCTTCTTCTGACAATCTGACAATCTTTCACCCAGACCCGATGTGAAAATGTACCTACCTCTGTTGCTGTAGACCAGAGTCATCGGGCACATACCAACTACTCGAGAATTCATTCTTAGTAGTTGCTTTCGTCTGTCCTTTAGCAATAAGATCATCATTTCGATTGTCGTTACATGTTCCACAGATTCCTTCCACCTTGGTTCCGAGTGTGGATGAGATGAACGTCTCAATGAAGTACCTCCTGTAGGTGGTGATCATACCACAAGCTGTGGCCTCGACCTGGAACTGCCTGTTCGCGTATGAGACTTTCACGTCTGTGCCTTTCCTGGTCCTGATAGTTATGGGGAAACTGCTCTTGGTTCTGTCGACGCCGTCGATCTACAAAAGTAAGACACATACAATTCCGTTGGAGAAGAAGCAAGGTAATGATCGGCCTTTGAATGCACAATCTTGGGCTGGTTCGTCTCGCTGGCTCATGAAGCATTACCAAATCCTACAGCTGTCACCAAATCACGTCACGACCTCAGGCAAAAGGCCGCAACTGGAGCTATTCCGGATCCTTTTCATCAAATGGGTAGAACCCTTCAAGGGGTGTTTTGCGGTACATATGTGTGGTACACAGTGTCTATTAGGTGGATCCTGACAACAGGGCCTACGAGTAAAGTATAGTAACTAATGCTTGGATAAAGTTGCTGTACGTTGGCAGGTTTCCCGATTTGATAGAAGAAAATACAATTTTTGTGTTAAGATAAAAATACAGAGCCCCGGACATTTATTATTAATATAATCAAAGAAAATCTTACGTTTCACTGAATCATGTACAACGCATTTTTGCCGAAAAGTCGATACTTACGAAAACCTTCGCCGCTTGTTGACTGTATCTGAAGGTCATGTCCTCGACGGTCACATCCAACAACACCACAAAGCTTACTCGAGGGTTACCAATATGGACATTCTTCTCCTCTACATTGAAGTAACACTTGTCATTCTTGAATTCATCCTTTAGCTTGGTAAATGTGTACTTGCATTTGCCCATGAAGTCGATTCTGTGGCCGTCGTATTGGTAGTAATGGGGATCACCAGATGCGAAGCAGCGGCATGTTTCTGTAGAGTATTAAAGTGGCATGTACTTTCAACAGCTAGATTATTTCGCGAATTACGAAAAAAAAAGTAATTTTGACTGGAAAACCGTAAGAAAATTTGTATTCGCAAAAACATTAAAAACCTTGAAATTGTTATCTTTTTCAACTGATGCGATTGCGAAAATATAGAGGTGCAAATTATTGAGAGCTATATGTCGGGATGACTTACAGGGGAGACTCATTAATAACTACATGTATGATACACATTGACTATTGCATAGTCGCTTAGCTATATGTATTTGCGCAGTGTGTCACAGGTGCCTGTAGTTACTAGAATCATGGCGACTGATCAGCTCCGAATAAGCTGTGATGCACATAAACGAAAAGAAATGTACACGTACAGCTATTTCATGTCCAGAGTTACATGAACAAGTGTATTTTCTATGGGTGCTTTGGGGATTGATCACTTGCTATTGATTATAGATCTGTGATTCAGATACTATCGTGCGACTGCGCCACATCGGAGAGTATGAATAATGTTGGCAAAAGAAAGTTTAACTTACTCGCTTCACATGTTCCGAACATAGTGTTGTACTTCTGTGGTGACGGACATTCTGAAAAAGGGACATATATTATCAACAACTCCGGTTAAAAATCTTTTCTGGTTTAAAATCAATTCGTTATTCTTGTCTGCATTGTCTGGGGCTCTTGAGCACATACAAACTACCGGCCGGATATTCTCATTAACCGTGGTAAAGAACTGATGTAACGTACTTTTTGGACGTTTTGAAGCCCAAAAATCATGTTTGGTCACGAAGCTATAGGACTGATGAAAACCAGACATGAAAGAACTCCAACCAGTTGTTCGAACTGAAAAGCCCCAAACGATGCGGACAAACACTCATAAATGGAATGTAGCTAGAGGATAACAGAACAACCAATTCCAACTGAACACACCTGAAAATCTGAGAAAGATTTGAGCTTATAATGTTCTAGTTGACGTGTAGCACTCAACTTACTTGCAACACATTTCGTTCCAACCCATTTCTGACTCGCAATGCACCCTAAAGAGAAACAAAAAATATATATCATGGAAGATGACTGATATACAAACCCACACGGAAAGGCCAATTTTTTACTACATTTAAAAAAAATCTTATCAAAACTAAACTGAAAATAGAAATGTCCAGTTCAGCCAAAATTCAAATTTCATGTTATAGCATGGAGCAGGTGCAGTACCGGTGCAGATATAGAAATGTCTATCGTGGATTCCATAGAACCATATATCATACTCAGTCAGAATACAATAGGGCTGAACACTTCTTCCACGGCCGTCTATACCACAAAAATAAGAACGGGCATGATACAATCCTTTGTTCAGCGGACGACATTCTATCCTTGGAAATTTCAACCTTCTTCATTGTTTACGACATTGGGTGAAAGGTAATGAAAACTATAGAGAAAGACAACTAAGAGAATTGGATGGGTTGATGGTTTGTTATTACAATTAAGTGTGTCTTTTTAATTGTGTATTGGCAGTCAAATGGACCGCGCTGACCTCAAACTCCGACACAACAGACGTTACGGCTCTGGAACGGCGAAGCAGCACCCTGGTGGCAAACAGCGCCACGCAGCGGCCACCCCGTGGTTTTGGCTGTTACCTGTTGAAAAGTTAGCTCCGTACCATGGGAAAAGTCACAAAACTATAATGGGTTCATTAAGTATGGTATTTGGAATTCCCGAATTGAAAGATATTTCACTTACTAACAACACATTTCGTTCCGTCCCACCTTTGTTGATAATCTGGACAAGCTGAAAGTACAATACCACATAGAACGTTAATGAAGATGTCTGTGCGGAAAACTCTATCTTAGTTCAAACAAGTTTTATATTTCGTAAAAGTTTTGTTATCGACTACTAGTAAACACACATTCTTGGCCATTTGCTCTTAGTATGATTTTTCACATTTGCTCATTGAAAAGAACGTACATGTACAATGCTTGTCTGGTATACAGGCCTGGCTTTTCGTACATGACATACTGATGTTTACTTACGATCAACACATTTTTTAGTGCTCTCGTCAAACTTGAGACCAAGGCTGCATGCTGAAATAGGGTAGATGATGTGTATTTTGATGAATTAAAAAAAGGGGGGGGGGGGGGGGTGAGAGTAAAAACTAAGGATAGGGAAAAGCGAGCAAGGAAAGATAACAGTTCATTTCCATTGGAAAACAAATACAGTCCAAATCACAATTTTCATCCAGTTCTCATCCAGTTTTCCGGTAAACTTGTATTTCTGATTTATCGGCCTGAGACCAATGTACAAATCATCGACCATGTCTCTGTTAACTAGTGATCCAATATGTTTAGCTGGATCTTTGCCGTCGACCTATGGCATTAGCTTGCCAGTCTTCTGATTATAGCTGACTCCAATGAAGGACCACGAATTGTTAAAGCTTTAGTTATCTTATTGTCGTTAGAATCGCACCATATAGTACATGTGAATGAAATATCTTACGAGGAATGGGGGTTCCAAAGACTTCGACTTCGCACAAAGTCAACGCCTGGCTTCTTGACCTAACGACCGCAACATATCTCCCCTGTAGTTGCTTGTTGCAGTTAAATGTCTGTGATTGACCTTGTGGGACGGCTCCAGTCTTATGAGCACAGACCTCGCTAGAAGAAAACACAAGCTTCCTCCCTGGGGTAGGCCTGGTGTATGTCACCACGATGTCGAAATTAGCTAGTCTAGAACCTGCAATAAACACAATCAGAGGCAAAATATTTTGGTGTATGTCCTAGTCGTTCGCTTTAGTGTACAGATTAGCAAGCATGATAGAACATACAGCGGCGACTGATGCCTGGTCTTCTCCAAGGTTTCTTTTTCGTATTCAAGTCAAGGAAATCCAAGTTCAAAACAAGAGACCCACTTACACTCGGAGCACTTAAAATAGTTACTGATGTAAACCAGCACCACAATTGCTCCCTCATATATTTCACAATTAAGGATTAGTATACCGGCGCCGCGTAAACACGTGTAAACAGTAGAAGAAGTCGAAGAAGAAGAAGACACAATGGTGTTTAAAAAAATATTATTCTTGATTCATGTTCGACCATACCTACCACAGCAGTCCCCTCTGTTATATAAGACAACCTTCTGTATCAAAGATATATCAACTAAATCCACCGCCCACCAATTGTTGTTGACGGTATCACCACCGTTGGCGCTGGTATGGGTGCAACTGTTGCGGTAATAGTTAGTGTTTTTGTTGCCGTCTACAGCTCGATTCGCTTTAGCCCCTCCCCACTCATGGAATTGCAGACATGTTTTCCTCAATGCCAGGTTCACAGGAACAGTACTCTCCGCTGGAACACAATTGTTGTAGACCACATTGATTTATCAGATTGACTAAGCATTGCCGATGATGGGCAACAGCAGAATATAACTGACCATTTACCGGTTGACGAAATTTATATACGATATACAAGAACTCGGTCAAAAGAGTCCGTTGCTCCAAAAAGCGCATTAAAGCGAATTAAATGACACCGAATATGAGTTTAAAGGCTGATGCCTACGCCGTTCGTTGAAAACTTGAAATGAGTATTTGGATATGAACATTTTCATTTGCGTAAATACGTACTGAAGATATAAATTTCAGCACTGCCGTACACATTATATAAATACTATAATACAAAGCTTCAGCAAATTCGTATGCATTTAAACTGCACTACAGCATTGTGTATGTACTGCATTTCTATTTTCCTGAAGTAGTTACGGAGGGTCCTTTACGTATTTAAAATAGCATTTCACGATCTATTTCGACAGTATTTAGCTAGTCTTTCTGAATAAGTGATACACCGCGCATTTCTCTCAAACTGATCTTATACAAGATTTGCGAGTATACCATAGTCTTAGATATCCTGGTTTCAAATAATCCAAATTAAAGAAATGGACATCATTTACATCAAGTACATATAATATGAATGTTTGTTCGTATGGTGATAGCGATCGTTAAAATGTTTCAAGTGAATAATATTTAAAAATTTGCTCTTGAAATTCATGACTATAAAACGATTTCATCACCGAGTTTAATAAAACGCACAGCAAGGGCGAATGGTCACGTCCTCGAATACCAGAGTCAGTCGTATGCTACCCCCCCCCCCGCACACGTTTATGGCTGGCGCGAGTGGACAGAATGCCACGGCATAAATAGGAATTGTGGTGTGATTGTGGTGTGGCATAATTCTCAATTATTGTGGTGTGGTATAATTCTCAATTATGGTGCACCATAAATCAACCAATCAAAACCTCGGATCTCGTGAATTATGCTGCGGCATAAGTTGAATTGTGGTGTGGGTCTATTCGGCAAAAGCAGTCAACCAATCAGATAGCCGGTAATTGTGGACTGAAGTGTCATTAATGGAGGACGGATTGTGATTTGTGTGTTGATGTTTTTTTCAAAACACGATTGCAGGACATGTGATCTTTGAGACTTCGCGGGAAGTGAAATTGTAAAAAATGCAAACCTCCAAAGATTTTCAGATAAGTATTTTTAGGGTAGTAAAAAAGAGCAGGACTGTGAAGGGCTTGAGATCAAGGATCGCATGCAATGAGAAGGAATAGAGAAAGAACCAAAATTTAGCAACCTACGTGCATTTGTTGACATTTGAGCTTCGCACGTTTTATACAATTTCTCTTCCGGCGAAATCTCAAAGATCACATGACATGTAATCGTGTATTGAAAATAACATCAACCCACAAATCGCGTCCACAATTCTCACTTCCGTTCTCCATAAATGACACTTCCGTCCACAATTCCCGGCTATCTGATTAGTTTACTGCTTTTGCCGAATATACCCACACCACAATTCAGATTTATGCCGCGGCATAATTAGAGATCCGAGGTATTGATTGGTTGATTAATGGTGCACCATAATTGAGAATTACGCCACACCACAATTCAGATTTATGCCGTGGCATAATTCGGAATTCTGTCCACTCTCGCCAGCCATACACGTTAGTCATGTTAATTAGCATTAATTGCACTGTTGACGGAAGGAAAACGTCCTACCTTGTGCTAAGATTGCAGTGACCACAATGGCCACCCATGCCAATGGAGATTTCATTCTAAAAGAAACCGATAGAAAGGAAAAGGAAAAAGTTATCGTTAGAAAACGCAATGAATACTTCGAAGAGGTCGACGGTTAATAAGCAGTTGTGTTTGTTTTCACCAATTATAATATGCGGTTTTATCAGTCACATACAGATAACAGATAATCTACCACTTCATTTTCAGGGGCAAAATATCTGACATCAATATTATGGCATAAAAGAGGTTCCAAAGTCTGCCAATTTGGTTTTTAAGGTTGAAAAGTGTGGTAAATACGCGCACGTTCTGTTATTAGGCAGTGTTAGTTGTCAAGGGGAGTTTAGAGCAATCACATCAAGACCGAATATACTTGTTGAGTTAAAAATATAGTTATAACAGCAACACCAAGAAGAATCAAACCTGAGCGAACGAGGAGGATTCGGAATTCGTTTGGATTTTTACCTACCTTTGAGTGGAACTGCAAGGGCTTGCCAAAAGAAACGGGGCAAAAATGCAATTGTTTCCCCAACGGATGCCAGGACGGTAATACCGAAAATATATGAGCGAGCCTTATTTATTTCTTTGTAATACTAGTACTGCCAGAAACCCCTGTTGAATGTTGGTATTGACATTTGCGTAATACGAGAGAACCCGTCAAAGGAATTAACATATGTCGGAGATGAAATTTCAAACAAGGCCTCCATACACTGCATGACAAAAGTCATTTTGTGGCTTCTTTCCAAAAAAATGTTGCAATGTGTATACGATTGGAACTTTTGTTACGAAGTATCCATATGTCCCGCCTTGTTGAAAGTTGTATAACGTTAACCACAAAAGTCAATAGGTGTGTAGATGATTACGACTATTGTGACCGTGTTTCAGGTGGCCGCTCCAGCTTCAAACTGTAGAGTCATCTTTTACAAAAGTCATTTCAGTGTGTATTCACTCAGTGACCTTTGTGGGCATGTTTACCCCTGTGGAAAGCCTGTGGAAAGCTGTGGAGAGCTGAATTGAATATGTTCAATTTTTGGAGACCTGTTGCTCATGGGACAGGAAGATGGCTACGTTGTTTTTAGAAGAAAAAAAAGAAGATTTTGTGATCTTTGGGGGGTGCAAGAATGTCTTTTCAACGTCAAGTCCCCTCTGTACCACGATAGGAACGAAAAGAGGAAAAAGATAGCCGAAATCGCTACTGAATTGGACGTCACCGGTAAGGTTCACATCGGTAATGTTGGTAAATATGCCCCGACCAATTTCAATACACGTTTACCCAAGAAATAAATGAACAAAATATATCAATATCCAGTTTAATATTATTTGCTTGGAAGACAATACAAGAAAATTGGATGCAAACCCTGTGATTTGGATTGCAATTCATCCACTACTTATGAATCTATGTTGGTCGTTTAAATTAGAATGAGGACAGAGCAAATCGCACGCGGAGCCACTTCCCTTTGCGTGGTACACATGCTACAGTCCTATAGTCCAAAGATTCTGAGACAAAAAGGTAAATCTCATTCATGTTGATAATACTTGAGTGCTTGTACTGTTTTAATACCCGCCGTTGTTTATGCTAACAGCAGATGACGCAATCAAGAAAATCGCATTCGTCTGGTTCGTCTCCGCCGAATGATGACAATGAGAGACAGACATACCGATGCGACCAGTTCGGTGTCTGCCATGGTTATGAAGTGTGACGTCGGTGTAGAAGAGTTTTGGTCATTGTTGAAGTGGAATGTCATGAATGTGTAGTGAGCAGTCAACAACTGTGGAAAGTCACAAAAATATTTGTGGCAAATGGTGATTTCTGTGGCCTGTCGGGATCATTTTGTAGCAAATGTGTGCTACATTATTGACTATTGTCGAGTGTCACCTCGAAACATATGTCGCAGTTGCGTTTTGCACGTCCACATGTCTATCAGTGTGTGGAGAAATTTCGACTTCTGTGAAATGTCATCAGAATGTCTTTTGTCGAAGGTGACTTTTGTAGCAGCTGATTTCTACTTTTGTCATGTAGTGTATGAAGGCCTGACAGAGAAAGCTGAACTATGGCTGGACGAGAGTTTGAGTTTTGATGATACAAAAAGGGTAACATTGACCGACTCCACTCACAGGCGATTTTAAACTTTGACATGTGACTATTCATTGTAAACACTGCCTTGTAGGCCGAATGAGCTGCCTGCTCCACCTGATGTGACCATTTCCCACCATAGTGGAAAAGCATTCCAAGATATGCGTCCACAACCTCAAACTCTTCGTATCATCAATTCTTTAATTTTTTTCTCGCCCTTATCGAACCGTTGTAGCCACCAGGATTGCCATACATTGTATGTGAGTTAAGATTAAATTGTTTATTAATAAATGAAATTTTAATTCTTAATAACAGGATTTTTCCCAATTCTTCTTTATGGTAGAATCACCCACTTTATAGGTTCCTGCCACTTATCAAGTAGCCGCCAGACTGGTGTAGTTCTTTGAACTATGGAAACCAGTATTGTCCAATTCCAGCAGTGTACAATTCTTTCAACACCGAACATTGGTGTTCAACCTACCCACTATTTGAGGGTTCACTGACTGGTACACCCTCTGCACTGCTACACTTTCAACACCAAACATCGGTGTTCAGCGGATCCCCTAAGTGAGTGTTCATGGATAGGTACACCGTCTTACAGTGTGTTGTGAACACCGTAAATGAGTGTTCATCAATATCATAAATCGGTGTCCCTGAAAATGAACACCACCTGTCGGTGTTCAATGAACACCGAAAAGGGGTGTAACCCCTACACCGAAAATCGGTGAGGAGCACTAAGTAACCCTGATTTTCAGTGTTCATTGAACACCCATTTTCAGTGTAACTGTTACACCACTTTTATACTGTGTTGACAGGTAGGATCTCGAATGTGGACAGCGAGGCATTCTGGATTCCTTCTGGGACCAATCCTTCAAATTTGCGCTGACATATGCGTGTATAAACGAGAGAACCCGTCAAAAGAATGAATATATGTCGTCAGATGAAATACCACATTTTCATGAAGCAGGTGGTTCTGAAGTTGTCAATATTTCGACAGAGAAACCTGAACCACTGCCAGCTGGGATGCGAGGCATTCTGGAGACTTTCTGAGGCCAATCCTTTGTCCATAATTACTACAATCTATTCGTGTACATTTGTAGATTTGTAGAGACCAAGGGGAGACGTTTAGAGCCCTTTCGATGAATTTTATTTGATACATACCACCAGATGGCGCCACCTTTCGTTCCACACATGTCCCTGAAATAGTGTAAACTTGGCCCGAAATATAGGCCTGATGTGGATCAAGTTCACCTATTCATAGATTGGTGGAATAATGTTTTTCCGTAAGGCAACCACCATGTGGCCAGACGAATATGAGCTTTAGACCAAATAGAAAAAGGGTGTTGCGGCTTTTCATTGATCGAATTTGACTTGAAGTGAAACTACAGTAATTCACTGTCGCGCAACTGAAGCCAGACACAGGCTCGCCTCGCAGATTGAAGGTATGTTGCATATTGTGTGGGTGATCGTTTAGGTCATAACTGCCACACCCTACACATGTTAAGGTAAGTAGTGACCAAGCAAAGCATTTAGGCCACTTTAAACAGATTAAATTCGATACGGAAGAATGTTTCCGCCGAGATGCTAAAGTGTGTCTGATCAAGGCCTCACAACGAAAAAAATAAAAAAACGTACCTCATACCGACTGGCTACTGATCGTGATAAGACCACGACATTGGACCAATTCTGGGAGTCGATATTGGCCAAATAACGTTTTGCTAATCGGTCCGATATCGGGCCGAATGGACCAAGAATAGGATAGCACTGGAGGTTATGGAAGCCGCTCTAGAATTCTGTTCAACACTATTTCATCTAGATGATTGTTACCAACCGATTGGAGGTACCGTCCCTTCCTCCCACAAAGTTTAGTGAGCCTAAGAGATATTAAGTGAAGGGTACCCCATCCATGGTAGTTAAAAAAGCCCAAAGTCGTCCCACAAGTCGTCTTTTGTGAAGTGGCCGGTAGTGTTCCAAATAAGGCTCCATTTGTGGCTGGAGTCAAACGTGCACAATAAACAATCCTTTACAATACAAAAAAATCAGTTTACCAACAGACGCCAGGTGGGTAATACTAGTACTGCCAGAATCGCCCTTCGAGTGTTGCTTTGAAAACGATCAGTTCTCGAATAATAGTTTAGATTTAACACTTATATTTCGCGTGATGGATACAATAGCACCGGTTTACAATTCAGTTCTGCTGTGAGAGTCACTTTTCATGAAACATGTGATCAGAAAAATATTCAAATGAGAAACCAGACTTTACATTTCAATATTGTTAGCTAAACATGTTTTTGTTCGTGAGCCCTCACATCCTAAGTTACTCCTATACGTCATATCGACAGGTGGAGTATATTGAAAACCACTGCTGCCTCGATGGCGCTCCCATTAGAGTTGTCCTCTAAAGAGAACAGTTCTAAGATTCCAAAATCCCAGGCCAGGGTATATATCATAACAGTAAGTCATGTAATATGTCATGTCAACATGATATAAGCATATGCGTGATTACATGTCACTATGGTTTAAGTTAGGTGATGTCCTTTTCAGTGCTGTTTATGGTTATAAATGACCAGAGTAATGCCAACAAAATGTAAGGTAGAATGGGGTATTTGTAGCCCCGGTTTATTTGTAGCCCCAGCATTGGGATATCAATCAATATCATAGGCAGGGGCTAAAATATTTTATTCTACCCTGTATCAACTGAATTGCAATGGAAAAATGTAGTCTGCCTGCAGTTTTGCAAATTGGATATGCCAGTTCTGTTGGCCATTGGCAGTGAAGTAATTTGTCAGAAGTTATCCGACATGACAATTTTGATTGCTGCCCTTGTTAATGGGGATGAATCAGTTGCGGATATGTATAGCGAATTATTCGGATGTTTCTATACACCAAGAATTGGGAGAGATGTTGTCCAATTTCTGGTCCAGAAGCCGAGGTTTTTTACAGTTTTTTTACGGTCGATGCATTCAATAATATTTGTTGGTACGAAAGCCCAGTAGGTTCATTCAAACTCAAAATGCAATATTCAAAACTCGACGTGGCAGGTTTGATGCTTGCTTCGTGAATGCATTGACTGTATGTCCGGTTAACGTCCAAAAAACCTCGGCTTCTGGACCAGAAATTGGACAACATCTTTCCCAATTCTTGGTGTATAGAATCATCCAAATAATCCGCTATACATATCCGCAACTGATTCATCCCCACTGACAAGAGCAGCAAAGGCTCCTCATTAGCCTGTATCTCTTCTGAGGTGATGACCTGTGAGGTCATACCTCACGGACATGGTGTTGGGTGAAGATTGGAACAGTTCCAGAATAGTTCAGACTTTTAGAATTGTTGAACAATACCGATAGATCAGGACAGTTCCAACAATACAAACAAGGGGAATGTTCTGTCACTGTTCCACAATAATACAGATCATAGAGACATAATGGTTATCGAAAAAAAAAAAATCTCATTTTGACCAGCGTGTAGTTGCCTATTAACCTAAAATTACTACATGACAGAACGATCATGGTCATGGTAAATTATAAACTGACACACCTTCATCAAAGGGGGATTATTTTACCTATTAAAAAATTAAATCATGCCCATTTATTAACTGATCACACTGCCTGTCAATTTCGGAATTTTAGAACTGTTCTCTTCAGAGGACAACTCTAATAAGGCTTTGACACAGATTTTGTTGGAGTTGATGAGTTTGACATGAGCTAAATGGTCTGAGCTTTGCGATGAGAGATAGGCGTTCGCGTTGGCGTATCGGGGATTTGCGAAAACTCCCTATTGTCCATATGAGGTACAAATAGACCATTTTGTGCACATGGTATAGGGCTCCATCTCTACGGCCGAGTTCGGGCGCGCAGAGTCGGCCCGGACCCGCGGATCGGTACGAAAGCCCAGTAGGTTCATACGAAACTCGACGTGGCACGTTGGATGCTTTCTAATTTGAAAATACTTATTTTACTATTTAGGTTAAACGATGAGGTTTGAATAATGAATGTTTCTTTTTCATTGAGCCTTCTGGGCTATTGTATCCCCGATTCACCTCTCATGACGTCATTTTTAACCTAATTTACCATGCGGATTCGCCCCTCAAAAACTAACTTGAACAGTGCTTATCAGTGCCTTGGCGTATATCCAAATAAATACCACACCACAAATACTGATGGCTTATATCGATCACGGACATACATAGCAGCACTATTTGTAGCGGAATAAAATAACGGTTTTATGTTTTTCAAATCGCTTTTAATAAAAATCATTAGGTAATCATTGTGTCCTACTTTCAGGCTTCATACATTTTTGAGTTACCCAAACCAAAGGACCTTCTGGTGTGAAAGCTTTAGTAACTCGACAACACTACGTCAATGGCGCGCAAAAAAATAGAATTCATCAAGCTTGGGGAGTTTCTAAAGAAGGATGATTTCAGGAAACACTTTGAAACAGATAGAGACGGCATTGGATTTGTTCCCTAGAAGCTGGACATACCATCCAATTTTTTCCTTGTCTCATCGCTTCCCAGATGTCTTCCTCATTTCTCCTATCTGCTCAACAAGAGTCTTCCAATGTCAGCTCACGTGTACAATCATATAACCTTAAGGTTTTCAAGCTTCTAAAGAATGCTATGTGTTGGCTTTTTGGACAGAATGTATTGCAATTATGGAACATTAAAAGGCGAACAGTCATGAGACCGAGGCTGTAGTACGGAGCTATCATTATTCCCCCGCGCCTCAGCGCGGGGAGTCTTTAAAGTTTCTTGGACGTATAGTCCGCCAGCTTTGCTTGAAAACCTCCGATTGGAATTTAGAAATGTTGCCATCAAATATTACAGCGACCCTTTCATTAGAAAGGCCCTTTGAAACTATTAATACCCTACAATTTTCAGTCAATTAGGATCATTCCTTAATTACAACGAGGTAATTATCTGTAAATACAAGTATGATGACGTCACTGCCGCCGCCACCTTTCTCGTTCGGAACTGTCCGGAACTACTCAAATACTGGTCGGAAAGTGAGAATAACGGCTCATCCGGATATTGGTGAGAGTTTATCATACACGACTACAACTGAACCTAAATGCCGCCAGCCCAATAGCAGATCGTCCGTTGCTATTGGTGTCTCTGAGATCAGATAACCAGCTAGAAGATTGTCATGACCGGGTGTCCCCAATGTGAACTGCGCAGTTCTCCGACATTCAACAACAAGGTTTGCGCACTGTTTTACTGCACGTCTACAGAGCTTATACATTATGTACTATGTTGGGTATCAGATTCGAACACAACTTAGAAAGTCATCAAATTTTACCAAAACGAAACCTCTCCCAACTCAACCTTGGCACTTTTTAGATACATAATAATCATAAGCCCGTCCTCATCAATGATAGGTATTTACTAATCGACCTTGGAAATGCGGACGTTGGAGCTTGTTTTTATGGTGTTTACCACATCATGCCCGCCAAGCACGTTCGCAAACGAAAGTCCGGCTATCATACTGTATAGTCGTATGTCAGTCAGTTTGAAGGTGGCCTCGATCATCATTCAATGATGTGGACCTCTAACACAATTGATACTGTTGTTGCTCATGGCCATGAATTTCATCATGAAATAATTTCACACTCTGGATCTGAGCCACAGTACTTGGCCCATTTTGATCTGCCTGAGTCATTGGAAGTTTCATCTTCATGGTTGTCACCCTTCTGTGCTTCATTGTCCCCATCATCGACACAACTGGGCATCTCAGGATGGGCATGTCCAATGTCCATGGCAGATGATCATTTAAAGGACCCTCATTACCGTGGGGGTCCTTCTCAATAATGATGCACTCTGTGCATCATAAAAGAAATAACAACAGCAACCCCTCTTTTTCGGTCCCTTCTTTTTTCGTAATACATTCCCTATCTTGTTTTGATTTACACTTCGATGCGGGATTTATTTTTCATTCATTGTATTGTCACAAACCAAATCCGTTCTCGCCGATTTATTTCCGTTGACATTTCAGTGAGATTCCATACCTTCCGTGAAGCTAGTCTTTGATGTGTTATGATTTGCTCGGGTACGACGTGGCATTACTAGTATAATCAGAAAAAGCTAAACACATTGATTGACAAACCATTTGAAATCCCCACGAGTGTGGCTTTATAAACGGCTTTCGGCCAATGTGCATACGATAAAGTAAAAATAACTCCACCAAGTCATGCCCATCACCGCATGTTACCAAGCTCTTGCACCAGCTCGTATACTGCATGCCGTGCCCCCTCGCGGTAGACGGGGAAGGAAAGAAATTAATCCACAATTGTGGCCTTTTCAAAATAGTTCTTCAAAGTAAAAACTCTCACGGCAGAAGAGCCGGGACGCCCCCTCATTAGATTCAGGAGGAGGAATTGGGACAACTGCTACGAGCTGAGATTATCGCTAAATTCCCTGAAAGTCAGTCGTGTGTTTGGACATAGTTGCATGTAGCCTTTGTATTGTCTTCGGCCCCACTTCCATTGAATGGTGAAGTTCACGGCAGCATCGGAAGTGGGGATTGTCATGGTCCAGTGAAGTAGAAACAGTTGGGGCAGAAAATAATGATTACTCATCTCGCGATTTCGCGATTTCTTTATCTCGCGGTATAAAAAGCCGCCGTAAAGTGTTTATTTTCGGTAATGTAAGACAAAAACGATTTTTGGCGGATCTGACAAGAACTTGTTACTAATTGAAGTAACTGTATGGGAATAAAAGGAAGTCATCGAATTTTGGTCAATTCATGAATCCGGATAGTACATCGTAATTTATATATATATGTTTATTTCGTACTGTAGTACAGAGAATTACAAAGATAGTGCAGATAACAATCACGTGCAAGGTGCGAGTGCAAGATACAAAATCATAATACACACCCGAGACATAAGTACATAGAGATTTCTTAACCGGCGGAACACAAGTTCCACATCAGAGGACAAATAACCCGTACATAAAAATACTAACAGTTCCTTAATTTTTTCTGTATTCAGAAAGTTCCAGCCTTCTTCACGCATAAATAAGTCAATCCCGTATCCCAAATTTGATCTGATTGTCCGCTGTATGGAATATACAATATCTTTTGTAGTAAATAAAGCAGCATGGTGAGCCCGTTTTTCGACCACACAGACCTCACTTTCCATGGCAACTGCGCTGCTAATATAATAAACTGGATTTCAAAATAACTTCACAGGGTTTGCCCTTTTAATTTTCTGATCTAGATACAGCGTAAGTTTCAACACAAAGCATATGGTGGTTTTTGAATGAGACACAAAAACGCGACACTTGCCGAGATATCAGGCCACTGAGAACTGTTTCTATCCATTATGATAGTTTTCATTTTACAATGTACTGAGGCCGTGGCAGTCACTCCTTTATATTAAGCGAATTTCACAATTTAGACAAAATGCGTACATTCTGGTACTTTTGTATCCTTACATGGTTAAATTACACTTACATTATTCCTTGTCTCTAAGGGCGGTCAATTTCACACGACGAGGAAAACGTCAAACCCCTTAATATTTGCCAGTGGTTTTAGGCAAGTTGTACCGCGCAGGGCTTTCATGCACATTACAGTCTGCACATTATATTGTATTCATTTAAACAAAGCACGCTTGCACGTAGGCCTTCATTCCTACTCCTCTATACTGCCTTATCAAAGAATTATCATGACAAATGGCGATACTGTAGTTTCATGAAAATAACACCACTTCATTAACAGCCGGTGTCGCCGCCCCTGACTCATAGGGTGGCGAACAGAGCTGTTGAGAAGGCCGATCATTGGCTGGGATTCCAGAGAGGGTTGTCCAGGCCTCATATCCAATATACTTCAGTTTCGAGTCCAATCCTTATTGTTTGGGTTGTTGAAACCGATTCGTTGGTCTCCTATGAATGGGATAATGGGATCGGGCCTTCGGCCATTGTACTGAGTGTCCCAGAACATTTTCAACTAATCGTCATTGGTAGTGTAAAGGGTGTCCCAGTGCTAATGGCTGATAGTGTACAGGGTGTCCATGAAAAAAGTCCAACTGACATATTGGCTTCTGCTGGTTTTAGGGACTGACCTGCCCTTTCAAAGTGAGGCACTGCTCAGGGAGGTAATGGAGCATTTCTTCGGGTCTTATCATCCCTTACCAGCTTCGGGCTTTCAAAGATACTTTGCAGTGCGAAATTGGTAAGAATGAGAAGTTGTCCGTCACATATCTGGAGACAAAACCGAACATCCCTCTGAATGTACAGTCTTGTCCGAAGTGATCAGTGAAGGAATAAAAAAGAACGATGCAAATCCCGATTCAATTTTTTTTCAAACCTAAAGATACACATTATTATATTGTCCAGCAACGTCTAACGGTTGTACGAGGGATGTGCAACCAGCAGGTACGTAATCCAGGCTGCCTCTCATGTCGCGGACTCTCGTCCGGAAGTTCTCTGTCCGGTAGACCTGATAATGATTGACGATTAACAGGAACTGGTCGGTCTCGTTGTCGGTGACGTAGGGTGATAGGACTTCATCTAACCAGTGGTGCGCCGTTTCCTCCCTCATCCAACCAGTTTCCGATTGGGTAATCTTTACATCTGCTGGTGGGTTGTCTTGGAGGGCTGCAAACACCCGGACGAAACCTGTTCTGGGGAAGGTGATGTGCGCCGGCAACTTTGCTCCAGAGGCTGCGATGCAGAGGGTGACGGTGTATCCTAGCTTGGTATTGGACCTGGATAATCGGACGTCTATGGCCTTCTCCCCGTGGTGTTGGCCGTGTACATGGTTCTCATATCAAACAGGACAAAGGTTTGGTCCATATTAAAGAAGAACCGCATCTTTATATCAAGATGATCGATGCTCCCATCAACCGCATCTCGGAAGGTCTGGATCCTTGCAGCAGCATCAGCGGGGACGGTCGTTGTATTCTTCCGTAGGGACACGTGGCGTCTCTTCATCAAGCACTCCACCCAGCCTATGGAAGCGTTGAAATCCCCTAGCTGAGGGCGACAATGCTGAATCCCTTCTCTGACATCTTGGGCTAACTCATTCCACTGCAGCTTTGCCACACTACCAACGCCTTATCTTGAATGTCGAGAACGGAGACTGCGAAGCGACGCTCTCTCATCTGCTGCAGCCATTGGTAAAGCTGGTCCTCAACCTGTGGCCATAACGGATCACGGGGCTCCATCACCGTCTTCTTCCGGCCATGCCCTTGTTCTTGCTTCTGCTCGAGGTCCTCGAGATTCCACCTTCTAAACGTCTCCCAGGGGATGTTATAGTGGGCGGCGAACTCTCTCATACTGCGCACCGTACCGTTCACAAGTGCCTCCTTCTGGTCTCTCAGGAAGGCAAGTTTTTCTGTCACGGTGTAGCGCCGGCGTCGTTTTCTCTGCAGCTCTACAGCATCCATTATCGCACAGGTTGTCTCTAATGTGGGTACCCTCACTGGGGCTTCATTTATAGGCCTAAGAGGCCCTAGAATTACTCAAGAAAACCACAAATCCTAGAAACTTCGATTCTGTTTTCTCCCACGTAGGCCTAGGGAGTCTAAATCAAAAAAAGAGGGCTGTAGAAAAACAGAGGATGAGCTCCTCGTTTTTCTTCGGAATTTCGTGACTACTATCATTGCCTGAATCTCACTTTGCTTTACTAATGCAAGCATTAGTAGATTTTTCTTCAGAGTTTCAATAAGGACTTTTTTTGTTTTGGGGGGTTTGGATCAATCTAAAAGGTGCTTCAGTTTTATGAGACAACCTGTATAAAGGGTCAGCGAGTGGCCTTACCATTTACGTCATTCCACATGCGCACTCATCGACCAGTAGGCCCACAACACTTCGAATCAATAGGGCTGCGGTAATAAGTGATTTAGCGTAACCGTGACAGCTCGGCTGAGCCATCACAAGGGCCAGCGAAGTCACTCATTGGTTACCTCTGGTGAATAGACTCGAGAGAAGAGGCCGGGCCTTGAATATCCCGAAGTGGTGTTATTTTCATGAAACTACAGTATCATCGATCCGACGAAACGGTGTTCATGGGGGTCGATAAGCCTAAAATCGGTAAGGGAAAAGAAAATCCACGATGACTGTCATGCGAACAATACAGGATGAGAAACCAACTCTCGCACCTCTATAGGTCACATGACAATCATGCACTGTCCAGGATCTCGTGTTTCCTCTTTAGATAAAACGCATTCTCCTCACAGAGACATAATACAATTTATTAGGGCCATTTTCACGGATCCTAACCAATCCGGATCAGTCTAGATCGGTGTGCCGCGTAAAAGCGCACGAATCTGGTCTGGTCTGGTTCGATTCAAACAGCGATAGGACCGCCTCATCACACTGTTAGTACTGCGCGGAGCATGGGTAAAAAGTCCACTTTCTTCTCATTGTAGTTGTCGTATGATCATATGCGATGGCCCTGGCGATCTTGGCTGGTGAGATCGAGTTATAGGCTAAGCTCAAGTCGGCCAATCGCCAAACCATTGATAACATTTTGTGATCTGACTGACCAAGCCATGCAGCTCCATGCATCGTTTGTAAAAATTGTCGAATAGCATCATAAAGTGTCAGCTTTCAAACTGCATACTGAGGAAATCAGGGGTTAATGTTCGCTTCTCCGGCCCTGCAAACCATTGATTTCCTCAGGATGTCATACGGGGCGATAACTGTCTTTCACTGCTTCTTGATTTAATAAACTGAGTTATCAATTGTGATATATGGTCGGTAATGCCGATACGATATTAGCACCTGGTCAACGTTCCCATCGAAACATTTTGAAAACCTCCCGCCTGAATTGAGTACCACTCACACAATAAAGAATAAAATTGATGGCGCTATTGCATAAGCTACAAACGTTTGCAACAGTAGTGACCAAAACAGAAATAACCCATTCATGCCAGGAACGGATTACTGTTAATTCTCCAACAATTAGTGAAATTGGATTGGGTGATGTTAGAATTATAAACACGAGGCTGACTGTGGTCAACATGTACGTCATGCTGGTCATTTGAGCAGAGGTGTCATCGGAACTACTATTGCCTCGTCCCGATAGCTTCATCTTCTTCCTTTTGTTCCGACTCCGAATGACTTTAACTAGAATTGAACAATTACAGAAAACTATTACAGAAAATGGTATGAAAGAATACGTTGCCATATCCATCCAGTGAAAGATAAGTGAGTGTATGTCGCCTGCCTGCAGAGGTGTATCACATACATAACCCAAATTAAGGTAGTCAAATCGTTTAAAATAGAACAGAGTTTGAAGGTTTAGAAAAATGCTGAAAATTAATAGGGCAAAAAGAGCTACGCATGTCCATTTCCGAGTGCAGATGACTCTCGCCTTGATTGGGTAGGAGACTGATATGAATCGTTCCAATGTTAGGAACATCACGTTCCAACTCGCGTACTGTTGGAAGAAAAAGGTAAAGAAACTATACGCGGGGCAGGACTCTACGGAGAGGACTGAAAGAGCAAGCGAAAAGGATTCATCAACCCAGAAGGTAATTCCAGTCCAGAGTACAGCCGTGTCGGCTAGAGCAAGGGAAATCAGCAACAACCTCGTCGAATACTTTCCAAATTTTCGGCGGAGCAGCACAATTAAAGTGAGACCGTTCAAAATGGTTCCAAGTAATATTATAAACAGTGTGAAATAGCTCCCAAGGAAAACATTGAGATGCCATTCCCAGAAGTCATTGCGAGGGTCCCGGATGGTGGTTCTGATCACTTGTGTCGTATTTAGAAAGCCTCCAGAACCAATTGGTAATTCCCGTTTGAGAGCATCCATTTCAGTAGCTGCGAATAACTTAGTGACCGCTGCCATAATGCTAACTTTCCTTCAATTCTGCAAAATATTTGTAAATAAAACTGAACCACAGCACTCATAAGCCCCCCTTTAGGAGGGGCTCTTAAGATACACGTGTGTGTGGGAGTATATACTGATTTGATGAGAAATAAAGAGAGTAAATATTGTATATCCTACAAACAATTTTTTTTGGTATTTTTCTGAATTAACTCCGTTGAGTTTACCGATTTCTCCGCGATCTTCCGGTGGTGGTTGCTATCCCATTGATTGAAATTAATTTAAATTAATTTAAATCTTCATGGGAATTCGCTACATCATATGCCTAAGAAATTGGCCAATTATATTAATATTTTTATTAGAGAAATATCCGTCCTAAATAATGACAGAAAAGGGTGGTTTATTTTAATTTTGTGTAGACATGGTCGAGGTCACGTGACATAAAAACAAAACAATCGCACACACCCGTCCAAAAAAGGCACTTTAAGAAAAATAAATACGTTTTTCCAGCTTAAAACCACACTGACGACTAAGTTATATTGGTCTACTGCCCAAATCTGAAGTATCAAAATGAATCACAAACTAGAACTAGCTCTATTTAGCAAAAGTTGCGTGAAAAATTCGGGTGAGCGACATTCTGCACCCTAGCGGCCAATAATTAAACTACTTTCAGCCGTCTGCTCCGGTCTCGTTAGGGAGTTTTTCCCAAATGTACGCGATGATGACGTGCCCCATTTAAACAGGACGTAACATCTATTTTAAAATGCGTTTCCAAAGTGAATGCATGAGGACAACCTATTTGTGTCGTATATCACTGGAAACGCCCGATTCCCGTGAATAAGGACAATCACAATGTATTACATTACCAAAACAAAAATGTGTCGGAAGGAACTATATGGATGGTCCCATCGCACCCCCCCCCCTCCAGCAGTATGACACAGAAGGGCTAGTTGACTGTCCACCGGGGGGGTTTGGGGGGAGCTTCCCCCCAACGCACTGGTAAAAACCTATGTCGACGGAGGGGGGTTTGGGGGGTGTCCCCCCATTGTAACAGCTGTAGTTGTTAGAGCTTGCACTTAACATATGCTCGTAGGGGGGTTCGGGGGAGCTCCCCCGACCTAAAGGGGTGCTCACTAAGTCCTTGACTTTACATATTAATCTCTAAAAATGTGGCGCTATTTCCACTGGTTCAGTCACGGCTTAAAGCAACTGTTACAAAAGTCAATGCTTGGAGAGCAGAAACCGTTCATCACAGATAGCGCTGTCTGTTGTTGTCGTGAATGCATAAACTTCCCATATTTGACTGTATCACCCGAGTACAGAAAATCGTTGATTGCTACACCGTCATTTGCTCCTAACCACGCAGAAAGGAACTGGGTTCGTAAAGCTTAAACCGGCAAGTGCAAAAAACCGTAATGAATGAATCACACTCTTGTGTATCGATCACTCCGGAGTGATTAATAGGTCCAAAAAGCCATTTTTCATGCTTGAACAAAATTCTTGTTGAGTGTCCGTCAAAACTAAAGATCTTAAATTCTTACCAACAAATTGCAACTTAACCCATCCACAGCATGTGGTTGCATGTGCTGCGTTACCAGGATTCTTCTCGAGCGATCCAAGGCCATACGATGTAGATACAGGATGAAAAGCACTCATCGAAGTGAGATCTAGATCGTGTTCATCGCTTCAGGCAACATAGTACGTAGATAATTCAGCACAGTTTAATGAAACAGTGTACAGCTCATAATCATAATTTACTGAACAGACATGCAATTTTATAGCAATAAGCATTGAAGTACTTTGTTGGGACTGAAATACGTCAATTTCTGTATGTTTTTGTTTACATACAGTGTGTTTACGAATAATAGTTTGCAAACTTTGTTTTCGTACGACAGTATTTGATCTGACAGCTTGCTGTCGTCTCCGTTCCATTTACAGCAGTTTACAGTTGTAACATGCGATCGATCTAGTTGTCACGTGAATATCAATTATCATGTAATTCTCAGGACAGTACTCCGTTCAAGCCAAGACATGGAAAGTATGCAACTTGAATGCGACGCATTAGCTCCAATAGATGGCAATAGCGCGAGGATAGGTCGGTGATGGTGACCATGTTACTCACGCGTCGAGAGACCACAGACGTATCGCCAGCATCGAAAACCTCGAGTGTAAAACTCCGCTTCTTGTCTGCCAATCAACGAGCTTAAAGCAATTAATTGTCTAAGCTATTTGGCCGGAGTTATTGGATTCACGTTGTCACCTGTCATATTTCACTTGTCACAAGTTAACTGACTTCGGCTTGAAAACAAGACGTGAGGGTGAAAGGTGACATCGTGAATCGTATGTAGCCCGCTCTTTGGAAATGACTTTTATCGTTCTTCATGTCGCGCATGGAAAGTGAACAATGACACGCTACGTCATGTACATGTACATACATGTGAAAACGCGAACTCTATAATGTTCGCGGCCTTACATACTAGTAGGGATGACACCACCATAAATGAGGCTGGAAGGAACCAGCTATCAATTATAAAGGCGCATCTTTTTTTCCAGACCTAGCCAAACCATAATCCTTTGGGCTATTGGTCATGGGTAAATACTTCATTTTTGCAGAAATGGCGTGTGCGTCAATACATGCATGTGTTGTTACATGCAAAAATGATACCGGTATTTCAAATACGTATGTCCAGTATAAGGCACTGGGTTGTCGAAGTACCGTCTATGCATTGATTTGCTTAAATTGTGTCATCGACATTGGAATCGACTGCAGTCGATTTTTAAAAACGATTATGAATTGTATGAGCTAGTGCATTAGAATACACAAGCTCATGCAATTACCAATGCGTTACACATACTACATCAAGCTGACCGGTTTTTGCACTGTGTAAAGACCAACTTTTCGGCCTACATTTTACATTTTCTCGGGCGTTGAAAACGAACCTTCTCTTTTCCTGTTGATAATTCTGGCACAGATCAGTTAGCTAGACTCTGCCTAATTGACACAAGTATACATATGAAGAAAACAATTTCGTCATAAATCAAGTGATACTTTCATTCCAAGATCAGCCTCTCAATGAAATATGGGTCAGATAACAATTTTGCAGAGAACGTTTCATCTATTTGAGTCTTGGAAGTCCTAGAACGGGAAAAATTATCTCCAAAAATTTGTGTCACTGGCATCCGATATTCAGTAACGACTGAAAGAGTTTATTTCGGTCGATTTGGGGGTAATGATCATCGAGCCAATTTTCGTTTGTGCATTGGAATTTAAGAGGAAGGCCACTAGACATGCGAGAGCTGCTTCACAATTGGCTCAACTTTAGCTCAGTGAGCTGATCAGCGGTTATGCTCGCTTTATTTTGCGAGGGTTGATTCAATACATGGCACTGGCACGCTGGCATTGGCACTGACACTGGCTCTAACATGTTTTTTTGCTAAAAAAGGCGAATACAGTGTTTCAGGGACTTAAATAAATGTTTCAAAAGTTAATCTGATGGACAGCATTAAGTTGAATCATGTCAAAGAATAAAAATCAAAATATAAAATGAATCACCTCAGCCATTGGGCTGCCGCCTACACCTAATACTGGTAAGTCCTAGTCTGCTGCCCTAGGTTATATTCTATCTTGTCAATTACATTGCCCACATAGAGGATCCAGTATGCAGTAAGAAGGTCGAAGCATAGGCAAGGCTACAAGACTACAAACAATCTGAACTCATATGAATTTCAGCGAACTGCAGACCATTTTGGGATGCATTCTTTGGCTAGTGCCAGCGTGCCAGTGCCAGCGTGCCAGTGCCAGTGCCAGTGCCAGCGTGCCAGTGCATGTGTGCCAGTGCCAGCGTGCCAGTGCCAGCGTGCCAGTGCCAGCGTGCCAGCGTGCCAGTGCCAGCGTGCCAGTGCCAGTGCCAGTGCCAGCGTGCCAGTGCATGTGTGCCAGTGCCAGCGTGCCAGTGCCAGCGTGCCAGTGCCAGCGTGCCAGTGCCAGCGTGCCAGCGTGCCAGTGCCAGCGTGCCAGTGCCAGTGCCAGTGCCAGCGTGCAAGTGCCAGTGTGCCAGTGCCAGCATGCCAGTGCCAGCGTGCCAGCGTGCCAGCGTGCCAGCGTGCCAGCGTGCCAGTGCCAGCGTGCCAGTGCCAGCGTGCCAGTGCCAGCGTGCCAGTGCCAGCGTGCCAGTGCCAGTGCCAGTGCCAGCGTGCCAGTGCCAGTGCCAGTGCCAGCATGCCAGTGCCAGCGTGCCAGCGTGCCAGCGTGCCAGCGTGCCAGTGCCAGTGTGCCAGTGCCAGTGCCAGTGCCAGTGCCAGTGTGCCAGTGCCAGCGTGCAAGTGCCAGCGTGCCAGTGCCAGCGTGCCAGCGTGCTAGTGCCAGCGTGCCAGCGTGTCAGCGTGCCAGAGCCAGTGCCAGTGCCAGTGCTACCATGACATGGCCAGTGCCAGTGCCAGTGCCAGTGCCAGTGCCAGTGCCAGTGCCAGTGCCAGTGCCAGTGCCAGTGCCAGTGCCAGTGCCAGTGCCAGTGCCAGTGCCAGTGCCAGTGCCAGTGCCAGTGCCAGTGCCAGTGCCAGTGCCAGTGCCAGTGCCAGTGCCAGTACCAGTGCCAGTGCCAGTGCCAGTGCCAGCGTGCCAGTGCCAGCGTGCCAGTGTCAGCGTGCCAGTGCAATTGTAATACTCGACTGGAGTTTCGCACGCATAGCTTCTAGCCAGATCTTTACACATATCTAGGCCCGTAATGGGGTAATTTTTACGCCAGTATTTGAATGTGAATAGCAAGAGTCACTATTGCCAATGGCGCTGCTGGTCAATCAAGTCATGGCCTAAAGAAACTTACTCCCGTCGTGGGCTTACCTCTAATGTACACATACACTCGCTTACTACAGTGGACGATAGGCGTGCGAGTATATCAAAACTCCCTCATAAACAAGGCACACGTGGTTCTGTAATAGTGAGGTTTTGCAACCACCCGGTCAGGCCCTACGACGACGTTTGTCTATTGTTCGGGTGAACTCACACAATAGATAAACGTCGTCGTAGGGCCTAACGTGGTGGTTGCAAAACCTCACTAATGAAAACCATGGCCCACCAAACAATGACTTGTACGGACTGAATACCATTCAACAATTGGAAAAAACATGTGGTTCTTTTTTGCAACAATGGCTTTGTAATGAATGAGGCATTTGTCAATGAAGACAATGCAAAAGTTTGAATGAAATCGACGCGGCTATTGATTACTGTTCAGCTGATGTAGTATATTAGATGATGATGCAATAGACGACGGCAGCCTTCCTGCTGAAATAGCCTATGTACATGATTCTAAGGCTCTTGGATCAACAAGATGCGCGACGATAAGGCAAAGTAAGATAATGAAATCTTGGCCACTTCGATCCATCGATCTGTTATTGTCAGCCTCATTTCGTTGGCAGTCGGGGCAGTCAGGCCAGAAATTTAGGTTAACAAAGTATTTGCAGCGCTTAATCAGGCAGTGTCACCACAAGCCTTTTTGTTTGCTTTCAATATCGTGATCATCATACCAAAACAGATGACACACGCCAACTCCACACCGGCTGAAGAGAAATTTGCCATTATTCCCAGATTTGGAATGATTTAGAGAACACCTGTCTTGTAATATTCTCATAGGCCAAAGTAAACACATACGCTTTATTAACGATGGTTTCAAAACAGTCTCCCAGATATGGGGCAATCTCTTCATTATCATAATGGGATTTGGAGGCATGTTTACAGATTTTACAAGTTCGAGACCTGTTATACCTAAAACTCGCATAGATCCCCATAGACCCCCTCTATTTGTCGAGTTAGCGCCCCTGTAAGATCATGCATTTTCGGACACTAGAACGAAATCTTCCTGCGGATATCGCGGTTTCGGTGATGATTTAAGGAGAAATTGACTGTTCTTAGAGTTGTATGGGACAGAAATGAGTTCATACTTCATGAATACATGAATATATTATGATATGGGCGGGCTTCTAAGTCAAAACAATAACAAACTCAACTGCATCTCTACTGTATATTGCGTAGTGCATTGCCTAGTGTATTTCGTAGTGTATTTTAGCGGAGACATTATTTCCGCACTTTGGCCACGCCAAACGTCTTTTTTATTCGTGGAAGTTAATCTGCTCTGTAAATTTTATTTTACACAGGAAGAATCCATACTTGGTATTGCAATATTTCATGTCTATCGGTGTTTTTGTGTACAGGAGCGCACAGACAGTGAGACGTGGAGATGTGTTCAGTGCTGGTGCTGTCAGTAGACTGAATCTGATTGGCCATAGCGATCACTAATATGGGTCGGGATCACGTGATGTGACGTCACCGCGGTATCCTCCTTGAGCTCTTCTGACGGCCGATCAGGAGGGAATTATCGGTGGTGAAGGATGGATATACGCACAACGACGTTGGATCGGCATGTAGAGAAAAGTATTTCATTCACTTCTTTATCACCACCACAGGCCATAATGACTACAGGTGATCATTTCTTCAATTTCATCTGCCTTATTGTATTATTATATTGTAGTATACACCATTTCCTTTTTTCAGGATGCCTTCACAGATACTTATGTGTGAGTGAAATTGGCTGTCGACTATTGCGTTCGTACGCATATGCTCAAGTGCTTCCATGAAAGGCCAGAAATGTTCGTCTTACAGGCCGATGATCCTTTATTAGTCAGAATGGTACTGCATCATGATCCAATTCGATCAACAATATCCACATGTCATAATGGTACAGGAGAAAAATAATTACTCGTAATTTCACGGAAAAAACCCAAAAATGATCGAATGCATAACAACCAATTGGCTCGGTGAGATCAAACTCCCCTGCGAGCTGAAAGCAGAAAGTCCTAACGAGAACGCGATGGAGTTTTTCGATGCGGGGGTTAAATCTTATGACCGCGACCTCTACGATAAGCCACTGCAAGTCAAGTCAAGGATAGTTTGCGGGTTGCTCTGCCTGTCAAGGAGATCGGTGTCCTTCATGTTTGATATGAAGAAGAAGCATTGTTGTTTGCACTCAGTACCAGATATCTATCACTGTCAAAGGAATCGGATTTATTTGCCAGATGGATGCCGTATTAGCGTGGTAAAGGTAAGTGCCATAATGGAAGATCATCGGTTAAGGGTATTGCTGGCGGCCACCATCTAGGTAAAAATGATTTGGGTGACGTGGCTGAAACACTCTTAAGTTACCGTCAAAGGTGAAAATTCATCCATTTTCTTTGGACTAGATGTAGTGAAAACAAAGATCATTTTTGGGTACAATAAAACTGCTTCAGACACACATCTGGCGTCTTGAGATTAATGGGTTTTTTACCATGAACCGTGTAATTGAAGTGGTGATTAGATCATTATTCATACTTTTTAGGAATTCGCCGTTATAGGCTTACAGCGGTTTGTCGTCATTTCAGTCATTTGTTTGGGACGTGCTTGCGTGACTTCGTGTGCCAGAGACGTGTACATGATTGGTTGCCATTATTATGTCTGAGCGCTTCGGCTTAACATGTACCTGCTTTGTTTTGTTCGTTCATGAACAGGATAGCGTAGGCAAGTATAACCAATCCTGCTCCAATCCAACCAGATCGAAGCTTATTCGCTCTTCCAACATAGACTTTCATCATACCATGTCATCACAGGCGAGTGAAATAAACAGCACACGTCAACCAATTATAGGTCGATCGGACACAATCGACCCGCAGCCTACAGGCAATTTTTATTTATTTCCCTATTTATTGAAAACCTACTTGATAGAAGATAACATAATTATACATGAAACATTACATATCATCAAAATTGAGAAAAGTTACATAAAAAACATGAAGTTATAACCCTGATAAGTCTAACAACTCCCCATCCAAGATACAACGTGCAATATGTATTCAAAATTAGAAAGCCCTCCCCCGGAGGCCAGCCAACACCTTATTCTGGGATTGCCTCTTGTTGAAGTCATCCGCGTGGATGAGTGCCCTCAACGAGTCAATATGCAGCCAAGTCAACGTACACTTGTACGTTGAATTCGTAGTTTGTATATAAAGGAAATAATTCGCGATGGATCGATAACGATGACAGATGTATTTTTACCATCCCGTATGCCGCTCCAAGAACATGTGATCAACTTGAAGAATCATAGGCGCAAGTAGGCGAGGGAAACTGGTGGCCAGTTTTGGCAGTCATGGAACGACGCCATCTATAAATATTATTTCAGGTCGAGCAGGAATCTAGTATCAAATTGTACCTCGAAGCCTTGGTATCAGAACCCAGATATCCCTGATCATAAGTCGACAGTTGGTCACCTGTTCATTGCCATCTATTGGCCGTCTTAATGCACAGTTACCAACTGCCAACTTGTGATTAGACGAACATCCCGGTGTTGGCTAGAACGCAAACGTTGGCCGTTGATTAACAACTGCCAACTTGTGATTAGACGAACATCTCGGCGTTGGCTTGAATGCAAACGTTGGCAGTTAATCAATTGGGCGGATGGATCGCTCAGGTCACTCGGTTTGACGCCAGGGATTAAGATGGCAGCACGGTTCAGTCGATCCCAGTATTGTTTGTCGCACAACAAAAGCTCTGTAGACGAGCTATAGAGCTATTATTAGCTTGACACCGAACCTCCGTTTTTTTCGGTAGGTAAATTATCATAGTACTTGGTTCCTTTTTTTGGTTGACATTGACCAACATGCCTACCGCCGTACAAAATAAAAGACTGTTCCAGTATGCACATATAGCGTTGTAGATTATCCACTGTTAGTAATGGAATACACATGTATGTTACACTCGACACTGTTGACAAACCGTAAGGCCGGAACGGGACAATTGCGCTGAGAGATCATGTCGTCGATGGGGATAAAAAAGAAAACATATTGTTGGATGAGCCAGATTTTCCAAGGTCGACTCAACAATTGGAAACAAGAACCTACAGTAAAATTGGAATTGCCCCGTTCCATTAAAGGAATATATCCAGTGTGGGATTGGTTAGTGGCTGAACATGGTCAGGTCGACAGGGTCCTTGATACATCCGTGCGGGTTAGGCAAAGGACAGTGCCGTGGCCATGTTTATGACTGCGTTAAGGCGCAAGGGATTTAAGGAAAATCTGTCGAGTAGACCAATAACGGCTGTGCCGAAGTTGTCCCATTTAGACTTCTCCCGTTTTACTTTTTCCATTTTGCACAGTGTAAAGGAAACTAAAGGGAAAAAGTTAATTGGTAGAAGGCATAATGACCGTAGATCTACTCAGCTATTTCATCATGATACATGTAGTGGTTAATTAGACGTCATTAATTTGGAACAAATGGCGACCAAACAAATCATCTGTAGATCAGTCAAGGGTTAATGCCCGCTGTGTTGTGAAATGACACAACGAGTGTTAACCTTATGCCCGATCCAGACGAAACCATTCAACAACTGACAGCAGATACATGAACCAGAGTTTAATTGAATGACTCTGCATGAACGTAATTTTGTGATCCATTGATTAATCTTTGCAGAATTATAAACAAAATCCGATCATAATTTTGCTGTGCGCGTGTTTTCAGCTGGTGTGTCACATACGCACTGGCATGACTGTAAATTCCACCGGGATATTTGAAGGATCACCTCTCAATCACACCTCCCGTCGTCGTCCCCAACCACCCCAAGCGTTTCAATCTCGATAAGAGTCTTTTGAAATTCTGAGTTAAGATCTTTCTTCAGTTTTTTTTATACATGTACACTGTTTGTAACCGTGGCGAATATAAAAAATTGGCAAACGGTTAGAAAGCATTTGATGCATCATCAGGTCATACGAAAGTTTCTGAATGAAACTTTGTTGCAGGTCCTATCGTCCACATGTTCAGCAAGCAGAGTCTAGCTTGCTGATCTTCGACGGACTTATAAACAGGAAATGAGAAGGTTCATTTTCACCGCCCGAGAAAATGTAAAATGTAGGCCCAAACATCTTTTTACAGGAACTTTATCGAGATTATTGCCCAGGCCTGTCCCATCATCAACCTCTCGATATGCATACGGGATTATTCCGATAATAATTATAATTATGCGCAGTTGTGATGTCGGAAACGAGGCTACCCCGATTCAAATCAACATTCAAGGTTAATTGGACTTAAACTGTCAATCTTCTTAATCGGTTGTTAAAAAACGAGTTAATAAAATTTTGACATGTACCAGGTGACGAAAAAAGTTGCTTTGCTTTTGATTTTAAATAACTTCCGTAAATCTAAATCACCAAATACCTGTCACTTTTAGTTAAGATCTAGGCCTATACTTTTGATGCCATTACGGGCTGCATGGTATCCGAACTTCCGGGCCATGCTTGGCACATAATCTAGATAGGGGACTTCGTAAAAAAAGTGTTGTTATTTGATCTGGCTTTTTAAGATTACTGGGTCCACTCCCCAATAAGATCTTAAGCCCGACAATACCCGATTTCTACTACCGCCTCGATGGGTAGAGCCTAAACAACCGGACATAATAGTAGGCCTTTTGAAGCCATACAAGGGGAGGTATATCTTATCTTCGTTTCTTCCAATTGGTCTTTAATTGCAATATGAAAAGTTCCGCTGTAGAGTCATGACTATTCATGACGATTACGTTGTTAACCCTTGAATATATATCCCACCCATTTTATGGCTGCGAAAGGCCTACTATTGTGTTCGGCTGTTTCGACTCTACCCATCGAGGCGGTGATACAAATCGGGTATCTTCGGGCTTGGGATCTTATTGCTGAGTGGATCCAGTATATTATTCACTATTTTACCAGCATCGCGGAAGAAAAAGAAACTTGTTCTGGAGAAGCGAGGACATCTGAAACTCATTCAGCGTCTACCGCACATTATACCAAAAACGACTGGAAAATGGCAGTACAATTACCTGGCCTTTTTCAGATATAATAAAACAATTGCTCTGGTGGAAATGTTTGATAAAACAAAGCTACGATTATTTGCCGTCGGATATGTGAAGACTGAGCCTGATTGGTCCCGCTATGTTGTTAAGCACCTATTTTCTCGGTATAACAAAAACGACGTAATGTCTTTTCGTGGAAAACTTATCACTGGTTTAGACATGGACACGAAGGAATGGTTGGTCTTTAGAAATAATGGAAACTTGTACGCGAAAGTTCCTAAAATTTGCTCACTTGCCCCTTGTAAGAAGAATGAGCAGGAGAGTTTCATATTGACCGTGTTTGAAGATATCGAAGCCAAAGATCAGGGGCAGGTCGTACTTCATTTCAAATGGCCTGAGAGTAAAGGCTGGGGTTTTTCATTCTTTCATTATCCGTACAGTGGCGTCGGCAATAATGGTTATCTAAACCTTAAAACGAGGCGCTGGGTCGTCGGCCAGTGGCACCCTCGTTACAACTTGAAATTCAACACGTGTGATGATCCGTCTACTGGCGATATCTATATGATGATCTACTCATCCTATCTAGAAGTTTACCAGATCAGACGAGCAGATGGCTACAGAAAGGTGACACGGAGAGCGATATCGAAGTGGGTTATGTTTGGCGCAATGGTCTTCGACAATATAGGACACCGCATTATATTAATGGCAAATGACAAGGCGAACCTGTGGTACTTAGTTGGGATCCCATTAACATGTGACGGCAAATTTCTTCCAGTAATATCTGGGCCGAAACTCTCCGAGTATAAGACTCCCTATGCGCGAAGTGAGGTCATTATATCTGTGAATATCTGGGCAGATTTAGCCTTCGACCCGAGCGGTTTTTTGCTTGCTACAAGTTTCGAGAAACGAAAACCTATTGATATTTATCGTATTACGCCTGATATCTACTGATCGAGAAAAAGGACCGAAACTGTTTTTTTCCACTCAGCAGTAATACGTGTACTAAAAGTACATAATACTGTTAATTCCCAGTCGTATTGCTGTCCACAACAAAATAAGACCGTGTAAAACAGCGCTTGTTCCTGCAGTACCCATGGAGGCATGTCCGATCAGCTAGGTAACACCTTATTTTGAACCAATTGCGAGATACCTGTATTTGATTCTCAATTGGCAGCTCAGGCCAAATGCTTTTTTCCAACACAGAGGTCCCTCACTTAGGCCACCTGTTGGAATGGCCTGAGGATTATCCCCGCTTCTATGCCAATATATCGACTGCAGATTGTGCGCCGTGTCCTCTTTTTCCGTTCCTTCCTTTGATTCCTCTGTTTCGACGTGTGGCAAGAGGTAGGCCCTGCTGACGGCATCCTCCCACCTGTTTCATGTCTCTCACATGTCTCCGCCGACCTGTACCACCACAATCAATACCAAGTGACAATTCTACATTGAGAAGTACCAGTACAATAATGGTGTATTTGCTGCAATCAATACCAAACATGTCATCGTGTCCTACAAGCGCCAGATGGAGTTTCTACAGAGTTGTGCGCTGTATGCATTAGTCGTGATGTGAAGGGGCGGACAAGACCGTTGTGTCAATAGCTTCACTTGGTTTAACGCCAGTAGTCTCGTCAACTGACGTCGTACCACCAGGAGGCATATCTCACCAGATTATGCTGATAAAGGAAAGCAATCTACAAAGCAATGGTCTTTTGGACTGGATATTGATATAGAACTGCCAGTCATTCATATGTGTGATGTGCAATGATCCAGAAATTACATTTGGATCGAATTTATGAAGACACCATAGGCCTATAACATGGATAACAATGTACAAACACCAACACGGTAAGTGGCAGGGTTATCGTCTGTATTCTTTGTTTAGACTTATCATGCTTATTATGAATATTGAAAAGTTCTTTTCAAGCACACCTTACCTAATTTAACTTCACCCTTTATATTTTAAAATGTCTTCGACCCATTAGGCGGCCGGTGTAATGTTTTTGAGTGTTTCTGTTTTTGAGTGTTTCCCCTCATTGTTTGGGAACGCTCGAAAATAGATTGACAAGTTTTTCTGTGTATCCCCCCTATTGAAAAGTCATGGTCTCTCTAGCTGCCTATTGTTTGGAAACACTGACACATGGGAAACAACCACAGATGTTACACCGGTTTACCTGGGTATAGCACTCGGTAACGTCGCTTTATCCATGTTATTTCGATAGGAATTCACTACTAGCAGCTAGTTGACAGGTAGCTCTAAATCGATCAGGTTCGTTCTTTCAAAAAATTATAACTCACTTCTAGAACTTCCTAATACGTAAATACATACTGGATATAAATTTCTACCAAAAACACAATTCGAGTCCATTTTCTTCGCGCTGGCGTGTCTAGTTACTGAGCGGGGCACATGTGAACTATGCAATGGTCTTCTCTCATCACAGCCGATAAATCTAAATGTCTCACATATTTCGTGAATCCTCAAACAGGAATACGATATATCGGATTGATCACAAGACGTTCACCTGGCAGTTCCGATGTACAACTTGTTTCATGCTTATTGCCAATGCAGAAAGCGTGTCCTTTTCATTTCGGAAATAGGCATTGCCTCGATCAGTGAAATGCCAACATGCTGTTGTAATAAACGCCCTTCGTGTGCATTTTATTTTCTTGTTGCAGGTGTAAATAAATAAACATTGCTTTGGTGTAGTCATTTTATGCACACGAGAAACTTGGCTTTTATAGTATTTGTATATCAGTCTACACAACGACGTTGTTTAAAGTTATATTCAATGCGTATATTTACACAATATTCATCACATCGAAACTCAGATTATATTTTCAAATTTCTGAACGAATTTTAATAGTTGGTATTTAAAAGCAGCACATATATTCAAAGTGATATCACAGGCCGGTATTTTAGCTGAGTATATATATATGTTTATTCGTACAAAACTAGTACAGATTGTTGTGCATAGTGCAGATTAACTTGTCTTTGAACCTTAAGTGCATTACAAAAACGTATCTTATGTATTATTAAATAGTGCAAAGGAAGTCTGTAATTTGTCCTAACTCTTCCTTTGATAGGAGACAATGACCGGAATCCCTCAATTTTAGTAACTCTCTGATTTGCTGTGCGATTCTAAATAATTCAGTGTTCTCATCAACTCCATTTACAATTGAATATGAGTAATTTATGCGGACAGCGTCATATTTACAAAAACCATATTTCCGACTGATTTTGATAAAGTTTTTACTCAGGTACGACGCGCTTCCCTCCAGTAACAAGTTCTTACATAACATTAAGTAAATGTTATCTGATTTGAATATATGTTCGATGTATCTCAATGTCCTCCTTTCCAAAAGTGTCTCCATATCACAATCACTGATTATAAGCGGAATTAACTGATTATGAGTCCTACTCGGTATACACATAATCTTTCTTACACATTTCCTCCATGCTGTATATACATTTTCAATGTAATGAGATGTTGTGTCCCAGAACTGAAAACCATATAGACAGGTAGCAAAACTCTTAAAGAGAGCATATCGAATGTCTGCATTTGCATGACCGAAGTACGCCATTACCATATTAGTCTTTTTATATAGTTCATTAATACCAAGGTCAACTCTTCTACGCTGTACATCTGGACCTAACAGAAATCCGAGGTGGACCTCCGATTCCACTGCATATAACCTATTTCCGACAAACATTATATAGTCTATTACGATATCTAAACCTTTGGCAAACACAATAAATTTACTTTTTTTCGCATTGAATGTTATCTTGTAATCTAACGAGTATAATTTGGCAATTTTTAACATCCTTGTATAAACCAACAGGGAAAAGGCACGGAACGGTGAATCTTGTAGGCTGCATATTCTACATTGCCAATATGACAAACCTCATAGAGGAGGCGCTTAATTGATCGACATGTCATTCCAACATCATGTGGACATGCGTTATGTAATGTGTTCTTAGTGCTAACCCCGCTAACCCTTACCACGCAATCTTGGTGTCCTGATAAGTCGGGCCGCAAGTACTACATGTATTTTCCAATTGTACTATTTTTGTTGTTAATTAAGCCAATCAGGACAATCCCATGCCGTAATTGCCGGCCATAAACTGCATATCTGAATAGACAAATGTCATTTTCGATTGTTTGCTGACGAGTTATCAGAAATAATCGCAGCATGTTGTCTTAGTATGATTTGATGGTGTGCATCACTCTGCCCCCGACGGTGTAGTAGTGCTGTTTGATAGAGTTAGGGTTAACTGTCAGATCAATACTCACTTGGAAATCTGGGTCTCGGCCGCCTGTGAACATTCTCCAAAAAACAGACATGATATACAAGCATATTATTTCTGCTAGTATCGGCGTCCATATTGCACGTGTATTGCATGTGCGATACACACGAATGTACGCAGCAAGAACGCTCGAACAAAATATATCGGTCGCAATTTCCTGAAAATCTTCGAGTCTGCTCTAGTGATTGTAACCCTTTTAAATGCAACTAACGTGAATATTTATTCCATGTTTATAGCGAGAAGTCAGTCAAAATAAAAGGATATAATTCTGGATTATTTTGCTTTCATGCACCCTTGCATCTTTATTGCATAAATTTTTGCTGCTGAAATACTTTTCGGGAATGTAGAATGTTTAATGAGATCTATCGGTCTTTATATATAGCTGTGATAACAATTGCAGTCCATTTTTGTCCAGAATATGATAGATATAAAATAGTCACCGTTTTAACTATGCATCAGTGCACATGTCAATATGATGCATATAGGAGCAGAAATGCTGTCTAAATACTTTGATGGATGATGGTCTAACAATTTTTTTATATATCATGGCACACTCGTGATTTACTGTTACTTTACAGCCTA